>NC_088926.1:37172500-37247500 GCF_038396675.1 Hydra vulgaris
TACAGAAATAATTTGGCCAGACAGCTAAATTTGACTGGCCTAAAAAACAAGCGTGAATTTATTCTCACCATTTTGTACAACGTTTTTTATGGGTGCTTGAATTTCTGATTTTTGAATTTACACATTTAGTTTTAAATAAAGTTCAAAATAACAATTATTTTTTAAATTACAGCTTTCGTAAAATGAATGCATCTACAAAGGAGTGTACAAAAAAAAAACTTGGGGAAGCCCTTTGAAAATGGTTTGGAAATTTTCGTGACAGAGGTAAAGGTCGTAGACGACGCTTGCAAGGAATTAATGATTTAGAAGAAAATTTGAGTGTCTTTGAATAGTTGTTAATCCTATTTTAAGTGATTATGTGATATTTATACTAGTTTTGTTATTAAAAAGTTTACTAACAAGTGACTAAGTTATATTTTATATACTTCGATATAAATCGAATTACAAAATATAACATAATCACTTGTTAGTAACAATTTACAATACTTGTAATCGTTATCTGAAGGCTCAACTATGTTCGGCAGTTGTTCTGCCATTATCTTTTGTATGGGTACCTCTCATCGACCAACCGTTTCTTCCATTTGGATGATGATATCTTCTTTTTGCGGTCCGTATCATTCGCTGCAACAGCTTCAAATGAATCATTTCCAAATAAAGCATCTATTATAGGCTTTAGTTCCTTCCCATAATCCCACTGGGTGGCATATTTTGGCAAATTGGGAGCAAATTTAGGAAATGTAAACGGTTGAATAGCAGGATAACTACCAATACTTTGTGCATCTCTAGCTTCTTTTATAAAATCTAATTGCTTTGGATTAAATATGTCTTGGTAATTTGTTTTTTGTAAACGCATGTAATCTGGTATATCATCCTATGGTACGGACTCATTATCACTTTGTTGATCCCAAATGCTATTTTTAGAGGAATTACTTTTATTGGAGGATGTTGAGTCTAAAGAAGTAGTAGATGAATATAATGAAGATATAGATGATCAATCGCTTCCATTATACAAATACTGTTGTAATGCATTTAAAGGTCTTGTTCTACCCATTTCTTTTATAGCTAATTGCTTGGAGGAACAATACAGAGACTATGCCGATAGCGAAATATATTGCACCGCAAAATAATTGTAACGAAACTTCATATAGTTATAACAAAAATGGAGAAGGAATTTCAAAAGAAATTGAAAATCCCGATAGCGACAATGGAGTTTCAGAATATAGAAACGGAGACTTGGACAGATTTGAAAAATTACAAGAAGAAATTTTTGCAGAACGCAGTAAGAACGATAAACAATCTGGAAAAAATGTATTCGACAAATCTAAATGTAATCAAGAAAATATCATTGAGATATCAGATGAAGATGATTTCATTATCGAAGATAAAGAAACAGAAGAAAACAAAGGTGAAGTCGGACAACCACCTAAATGCTATCCAACCCCAACCCAATGCTGCGACAAAGGACCAATTTGAACTCAACTTTGCCCAGTTTTAAACGTCTGCAATAATGTAAGTGGTTACTTATTTTATGAATTAGAATGTGATTATCGTAGATTAAAACCATATTTTAGTAAATTTGAATACGATGATTAATTTAGGAACAGTATGTGTATAGTCCTCAACAAGCATACCCAGCTAGCACACATACATTGATAAAACGTTAGAACAATGTTGGGCGTTGGCCCAACATCGACCCCCAACGTTATTTTTATATGATTTTGGTTACAAATGCGACGTCGCCAACAACCAAAAAACAACGTTAGTTCAATGTTGTATTTTAAGTCGGCATTGCGTAATGTTTTACTTTGATTCAACGTTGTACTTTACGTTGGCACAACGTTGTATTTTACGTTGGCAAAACGTTATATTTTACGTTGGTAAAACGTTGAATTTTAAGTTGATTCAACGTTATATTTTACGTTTCCTTAACTTTATATTTACCTTTTATCGGAACCGAATTTTTTTTTTTTTTCATGTTATGCATATACATTTAAACATAAAATATTATGTATTTATACGCGTGTATAATCGTATATATATGTATAAATGCATTTATGTATACGCATTTCCGCCATTTTGATGCTGAGTTTTTTTGACAATTTTTACTACATATAATTATAATTAATATTTTGCATCTGATTAAAGAGACATTATTTATGTTTGTTTTGCTTGTGGCTTGATATTTCATTACATAAAAAGAGAAAAATATATAAGCAAATATATTTCCATGATGAACTGAAATATCTAAATGAAAAATAATTCTCATAAATTATACAAATGTATATTTGTATATCCGCCTTTTCTCTATGCAAACGTAACGTTAATCCACTGTATAAAATACAACGTTGTTCCAATGTATGTATATAAATCAAATTAACGACGGGTGATTAACATTGGATCAACGTTGGGTTTAGATCGTAAAAAAAATTAACTTTTTGCAATGTGTTTACATACATTAATTCAGCGTTGGTTTATACACATTAAATCAACGTTGGTTTAATAACATTGGATCAACGTTAGGTTACATCGTAAAAACAATCAATTTTTTGCGATGTTTTTACATGCGTTGTTGCCAGCTGTTTTTAGTTCCATCGGTATTAATTTCATTATTAAACAAATGACATTGGATCAACGTTGGTTTTGCATTGGAAAAAACAGCCGACGTTTACGATGGTTTTACATACGTTGGCCCAACGTAAGTGTGCTAGCTGGGTATGGGTTTGAAGTTTTCCATGTTATTTACTCAGGTACAGAGAACTCCTATATGAGGTACAATCCTCAAACAGAAAAGTGTGATTTCCTACCTATATTATCTAGAAAGCACAAAACCTGAAAATACTTTGACGGTAAACCCAGTGAACTAAATGGACAATTTCACAAGCACCAACTTTTTGTCATGTTCAATTATGGGCGAGCCAACGCAGAAAAAGAAAGACTTGGACAGCGTAGAAGGTACTTTAAATTTAGACGATACAAATGCGTCTGATGTAACAATAGACACTTGTCAAGATACGGAACTTAATGTCAAACGTGTAAGTTTCGAATTAAGGTTAAATATATTACAACACCTTTTTACTACAAAAACGCAGTTAACTACATTAAAAACATTTTTTAAATACATTTCTGCACATGCTGACTTTGAATTTAACGATTGCGACAATACTGAACCTCCTGTTGCTACAAGAACAAATGCTAAAGTTATTATACGATTAAGTTATGCTAATTATATAGAAAATAGCTGTATTATAAACGGACGTCACTATGACAATATGCTTGAGAGTGACCCTGATCTAAGAGACTTGAAATACAGTGTAGATGTGAGGTGCACGGAACAAGAAAAACAATATTTCGACAGAAATACTTAACAATGAGACATAAAGACGTTTTAACCGAACGAATTAAAGACTGACAATAATTCCAGATTAGATGCAATCATTTTCTTGTTAACTTACATAGCTCAAACTAATCATATGTCTTTTCACAGGTTAAGGCAGTTACTTTGTGCGTTTTTATTTAATTCAAACAAAAAGAAGAGAGGCTTGATATAATGCAGCCCATCGGATTCAGGTAAAACCTTTTTTGCTAATCTTTTGTGTTTAAATTATCTACCTCATGAGATAGGTTACTTTAATTGTCCGACTGGGTCTTCGCCCTCTTCTTTCATGTTACAATCACTTAGTAACTTGTTGGCCTACAGATGTGATGAGATGGTGTTCGAGCATATTGGAGTTATTCAGATAATGAAACAATTATTGGAAGGTTCACAGACTTTAACAACAGACGTGAAATACAAAGACGCTATGACAATCGACCGTCACCCTACACTGATTACAATGAATGCTGACAGCAAATTCGATATACTTAAATGGCATCCAGGGGAATATCAAGCATTTGAGAATAAGTGTTTAATTCTTTATTTTGGTACGCCGATAAAAACATATTTACCGATCAGGAGTTATCGGAAATTCCAACTTGTGGAGATTTTTTATTTTTTTTATTTTAAATTTGGCAAAACCTACTGTAATGGAAATGGACAATAATGTATTAGATAAACTTTCAGACTACGTTACGATGTAAAACAATTTGTATTATATGTATATTTATATTAATAATAAACAAATTACAATTTTATTGTATTTTTTATCGGTTCTATTGTTTCGTCTTTATTACTTACTTCTGATGTAAACAGTTACAAACGCAGGAAAGAACATCTTTTGATAACAATTTACAAATGTAAGATGGTTAGCGATCTTTAGTATACTCCAAAAGGAGGTCTTGCAAATTTTAAAAATTGCAGACTCCGGAAAATTTTGTAAAATGAAGAATGACGTTAAGGTCGTTTCCATATCAGCCGAAAAATTTTTCGAAAGGCGTGATTTCGATAAAATAAAATTTTAACAATCGCTTGGTAAATGATTTTTTAATTCTGGTAGAATGGGGATGATTTGTATAATTCTGTGGTAAATGATTTTTTATTTCTGGTAAATGATTTTTTAATTCTGGTTAAATGGGGATGATTTGTATAATTCTAGTAGCTTTAAAGATAATGAGAATGGTTCTTTAATGGAACCAGAAGATTTTATAGGTAAGATTTTATATTTATTATAAACTTAAATGATCCCTCGAATATGATTTGATTGTGTCTTTTTAACATTTTGAATAATTAAAAAATTATTAATATAGTTAAAATTATTAATTTTACTTAATATCTGTATCGCATGCTATATTATTATAATATTTATAACGTTTTTTTAATTTTTCATTTAATTATGCTCCTTGAGATTTAATGTCAAGTTAAATCTAATATGTCATAATTTATGAGCCATGCTGATTGGTGTTTCTTTAAACTTTGTTAGACATTTTTAAATCAAGTTTGTTCTTAAATATATTTACTTTTTTGAAAAATAATTTGTTGATAAGTATATTTTTCTTTTTTTCAAACAAAACAGTAATTAACTGACAAGAGTTTATTGACCTACAATGACACAACTTAAATAAGATATATAAAACACTCACAAGACTAATAGTAATAATGATTATCGACTAATGACAATGATGATTATTAATGTAATAAGTGATATTTCCATTAATGCAATGGCAATAGTATGAGTAATGCCAATAAACAATAAACAGTAATAAAAACAAGCTATAATAATTGTAATAACTGCTAAAATAGCTATGATAATTATAATAATGATAATAAAATTAAACTATATTATAGCCAATAAAGTAATAATATTGATAACAACATAGCAAAAATAATAACAGCTGTAACAAAAATCATAACAATAGCAAGAACACTAACAATAACAGCACAGGAATATTGGCAACAATAACAATATTAGTATAAGAAAAGAACTATTATTATTCTAACCAGCACTATATTCTTAAAGTTGAGACAAGCTTTTAGGGTATTCTTGCTTTTTCTAAGATTCTAATCATTGCAATTTTTTGCAAAATTTTATCATTTCATATAACTATTAACATGCGCTGTGACCTAGCTATTATTTTATAAGGGTTTACTTAAATGCTTCTTTCATGCAATATCAAAATAAAGTATTATATAATATATAGCTATATCATTAATCACACTGCTCACAGAGACTGATGACTCCTTGTCTTCAAAACTTCTCAGGAAACTGATAATTGGATCTGAAGAGGATAGGAGCCTGCTTAAAAGGTCCTATACTTGCAATAATTATTATGATTTGTTACATAAATAAAAACATAAATTATGTGTCACTTAACACTTAAATTAACTTGAAAACTAATATGTACAGTGTTAGTTGTCATGTAAATTTAAGTGAGGGCATGATAATTTTTTATTTAGTTCACTAAAAAAAAAAATTACATACTCCTTAGTGAATCATTTACAAGTTTAATTTTTGTGATGGCTTTATTATTTGTCTGGATGGCATTACTTGTTTATTATTTTTATGAAATTATTCTGAACTTGACTTCAACTTCATCGTTACTTCCCTTGATGTTTTTATTTTCTTTTTTCAGTCTTTAAACCATATGATTGAAGCATTTAATTTCATTCATTTATTTGATGATTTGGAATGTTGTGGAGTAGGTTTGAAATATGACGTGGATATACATGAGTTACAGTTACTACTTTGATCAACAATATAATTTTTTTTCGTACTACTCTTTGTGTTCACTGCTGACCACATTTTGTCTCTTGAGTCAATTTTACCCATATGTCACCCCCTTAAATCTCATCTTATCTGCTTTTCTCCATATACCAACCCCTGGAATAAAATATAGTGGTTTCGTCCTAAATAGCATAGATCAACTCAGTACTATCTCATGATATCTTGTATAATTGTATTTCGTCTTATGATGTTGTATATCGTATAACGACTTTTTTTCTAAGCATTTTCCCAAAGTTATTTATCTTTTACTAATTTTAGTTAGTCTAACTTTTTGCACAAATAGTTTATCTTTGATGTAGTATAAATATATGGTACAACCACTTGTATATTGAGTATACAAAAATATGTTCTCTGTATATATGTATATAAACTATACACATAAAAACATTTAATTTATGTTTTTATGTATATATTTGAAATGTATGAGTTTAATGTTGTTTTAATTCCATTTTTAGAACCAAGAACATTAAGTGTACCATTAAGTGCCATTAATACTCTTGAAGAACTGCAAATTCTTGCAACATATGCTGATGTTTGTTCAAAAATTAAAGACCATGAAATGTTACATACAGTTCATTATATTGCAGCTTACACAAAAGGAATGGAGAAAACAAAAGAAGGTTTGACTTATTAGAACTATTTTTTTTGTAATAAATTAATTGATGGCTAGATTGCTTTTTTTAATCAAATTTTTAAAGTTAATCTAAATTAAAAGTTCAGAAAAGCAAAAAGTAATGCGGTTATTTTTTTATTTAGAGTTAGTTAAGAAAAATCATAAAGTATTCTTTGAAGATAAAGATTTTTCTTATTCTGGAGTGCCATTTATTGTTTCATTCCATCGCACTCTTGATTGTCAGCAAGGCAAGGGTAGGTATGTTAAACTGAAAGAACAGTATAGCGAAAAACAAAATGATAAAGGAGTAAGTTAAACTTTTTTTCCTTTTTTTTTAGTTAATTTTTTTAAATGTTTAGGTTGCAGACCATTCTTTCAAAGAAAGTAAAACTAATTTGCAAGTTACAAAGAAGATTAATTGTCCTGCTTAGGTTCACATTAAGGATGTTTATGAGTTTCCTGAATTTAAGGTATTGTATTCCTAATTTTAAGTTTTGTGATTAGGATTTTTTTAATTGTAACAAACAGTTAATTCTCGATTACTGGAACCTCCAAGAGACCTTGGAAAATGGTTAGACTAAAGCAATTTCCAATTAATATGAATTTTGACCGATATTAGTTCGAGTTAAGGTGATTTTTCTTAATTAAATGCTTAAGTATAAACATTAAATTTACAACATTATACTAACAGATACGTGAAAAATGTCTCGGTAAAAGAAGCTTGTGTTGTATTCACTCTGTACTATTAAAAGATAACATTGAAAAAAGTTTAGCATCACAATAACTTTCTTATCATTTGGTAATACTGTGTCCAAAAGCTAGCGATTTTTATTTCAAAACTTATTAAAACTTAAAATTGCTTTTTTAACGTCATTTTATTAAGATTTGTTTTGATAAGAGTCTACTTATTCAAAGTTCTAAATATCCAAGTTTAGACTAAACGGGAAATTTTTTAAAGTATTCAATTAGACAATTTTAAGGGACCAAATAAAACAGTTCGAGATAACAAAAATTCTAGTTAACCTGTACTTTACTTAACAGAAATTAACTGTATTTTTAAATTTTTTTGTTTATATCGTTCATAGAAGCAATTGAGTAAATAATGTTTTCGAGTCTATCATAGTTTTTATATATTGTGAACATAGGGATAAGATTATATTATTAACAATTGTAGGTGCAATTTATATTTCCATTATTTTATTTTTTTAATCACTCCATTAATTAGTTTTAAACTATATGAGTGAAATCTAACCTAATTTTGTTAATTTTCATTATCCTGTAAAGTTATATGGCTCTAAAATTTGTGGCACTACTAAACCATATAACATGTAATAAATAAACAATAAACTATTTTCTATGCAATCGTCCTGCTTAATTCTCTATAACAATTTTTTTTTTTTTTTTACTTAAATTCATATTAAATTTTTCTATGCTTGAAAAATACTGGATCACAACAAAACTCCTATGACTTCTACTTCTTTGACTCTTCTTCCTTTCTTTCCTTCTTTTTACTGTTATATTTTTTGTTATTGATATTGTCATGATTTTTATATTTTTTATTTAATTTTTTTTTTTTTGCATTATCCTTATGATAATCACTATAATATATATAGATAAATATATAGTAAAATATATCTATATATAGTAAAATATATAGATAGTACTTATTATATTACTGTATTTAATATTATTATTACTATTTATTACTATTATTATTACTATTTATTTTTATTTATTTTTTATTACTTATTATAATTATCATTATTATTATGCTATATTTATACCATCATAGGTCTTTACGCGTCATCAGTTTATAACTGTTTGTAAATGTCCGCACGATTGTATATATATACAGTCATTATTAAAGTGAAAATATATTGATTTGATTTGATTTGATTTTTGATTAAAATTATAATATAAATTGTAGTTTCTCAATTTTTGGTTGAAGAATTTTTTTTTAATTTTACTAATTTTCTTATTAGGTTTATAAATATTTGTAGACGTTTAATTTTTTTTTTAAAAAGATTGATAAGGATTCAGAATGGCTAAGAAAAGATGCATAAAAAAACTACGAGTAGCTCTTACTGAAAATAGAAATATTATTATGTGTAGAAAATATGTCTTGATAATATCTGATATACCTGTTCACAGAAACCATCCTATTGAATCCTATTAAACCATCCTTAAATTTGAAAATTTAAGAATGATTTTGTTTAACTATTTTACCATTCACTGTGCTTTTTAAAGGCTGCAGGTATCAATCAACCCATTTCAGAAGATCTTATTGTTAAAATTGGTGAACTAGTTGGAGTTGGTAGATTCCAGTTCCAGTAATATGCCACTTAAATCAAATAAACGTTTCTTCCCAAGAGGATGAGACCATCCGTAACCATATGATGAAAGCAAGGCAAAAGCTTCGTTACTCATTCATAGACCAAGAATGTCTACTGAAAAAAGTAAAAGAATGGGAAGATAACTTTAAGGGATCTTTCATAAAGTTTCGTTAAGTGGCAAAGGAGGCTACTTTTGCGGTATGGTAATGAGCTAGCCTTTCTTGATGCTACATACCGAACCACTTGATAAGCTCTTCCTATTTTTTTTGGTCGTGAAAACAAAAGTTGAATAGCAAATAGTTGCCATCTTTGTTTGTGAAAACGAAACTACAGAAGCACTGCATTGCCTAAAACAATGGAATCCTTTATTTGAACCAAAATTCTTTATGACTGAATATTCAAATGAAGAAATAAATTCCCTTGAATCTTTGTGTTTCCAGGTAGGGCTTTTTTTAAATATTTTTTTCACATCTAAGTTTTTAAACATAAATTTTTTGACATAGAGTTTAATTTGTGAATATTTCTTATATGTGTGAATTCAATCACTTTAGAATGTAGTGTATTTATTTGTGACTTCCATCGAGAGCAAGCTTGGGAGCGATGGCTGTCCAAATCTATTAATGGATGTTCTATAATAAAAAATGATGTCAAGGTAAAGCTACGTAGAATTGCTCATGCAAAAACAGTTCAGGATTCTAAAGAAGCTGTAAAGGTATTGGAAGAATCATTTGAATACAAAAGTAATCCAAAGCTCATAGAGTATTTGAAAAACACTTGGTTTTGTATCAAAAAGGTAAGATTTTTATGAATAAGATATTATAAGTAAGGTTACCTCTAGTATACTACTTTAGTGTTCAATAAGCAACTTTCTAGTTTCTTAATAATCATGTTTTTTAATTCAAAGAAGTAAAAAGTGTCTAATTTTATAAATAATAATTTTTGTTTTTTTATCTAAATTTGTGAATATTGGTGGATTGATGAATCGGACTAGGTATTTTGTTAAATATTTTGAACATCTGTATCTTATCCTGTCCTAAAGTAAAGTTGTTGATTTGAAAGTTGTTAGAAAACTTATGTGCAATATGTTTCTTTGTATTCAATTATAGACGTAGTATTTCTACCAAATTTTTTGTGTGCAAAACTCCTTTAATTTCTCCATCTATACTTCTTTTAGATACATTTTTGTTATGAAATATGTTTTTGTAATGCTTTAAATCAAGCTTTTTTTGGACAGGTATGTGAAGTGTTGAGTTTTATGGAAAGTTTTCTTTCTTTCACTTCCGAGCTTTCTTTTAATGCTTTGAGTAGCCTAAAACTTATTTATAATATTTATCTACGACAGTATAATTTTGCGTGTTTGCATGTATAGCAATCATGCAACATGAAGTTGATTTGATGATAATTTTCCTCAAAACTTTTAAAACCTATTTATCCACTTTCATTTTGCAACGGTTTGCAAATCATTGATTTGTAAACATGAGTTTATCAACACAATTAAAGACGAGGTAGAAGGGTTAAATGTTTTAAAAATGTTTGAAATAAAAAACATTTTTTAAGAATTGGCAATAATTTATTAAATAGAATAAATTAGACTTAAATAACTTGTGTCATTATTAAGACCCAAGATTTTTTTATTAAATGTTTAAAAATCAATTAAAATTTTTATTATTTTCAATACTTTTCAAAGTTATATCCTATTTTAAATATTCTTAGAGATGGTTATTTGCCTACCGACAAGATAGACTATTGTTGAATATTAATACCAACAATGGAATTGAACGTCAAAATCAATCTTTTAAATACAAATTTTTGGAAAGAAGAAAGACGTCTTCCCTTACTACTCTGCTTAGTGTTTGCATTGAAGAGTTCCTTCCGCACAAGTATCACAGGTTAGACTACTGAAAAAAAAAATTAATTCTGCTTTTAATTCTGCTATTGATAATAATAATAACATTTATAGTTATTCTGATTAAGTTAATAGTATTTCTAGGATAATAATATTATTAGTATTAGTAAAAATATTATTATTATTATTAGATAACAGTAATAAATATAGCCTACCATAAAGTATTAAATAATTTACATTTTTTGTAAATCTTTATATAATGTGATTCACTTTTCTCCTTAAAATTTTTATGTTCTTGGTCCTTCAGCAATGAGTTTAAAATTTGTAAAATCTTTTACAGATTTTAAAGCTCTTAAATCTTTAAGAATATTTAGTTAATGATTATATAATTGCTGAAAAAAGTACATATAGTAACACTAACTATAATAGTAATTGACTATTTTTGTGACTTTGTTTATAGTAACAGTTTTTATTTTGTGTATTTTAAAAAACAAATAATATTTTTAGCTATGTTGATAAAAACAGAAGAGCAAGTTCATTATATAAAAAGTATCATGAGAAAATACTAAATTATTTGACAAATCGTCCAAGACCTTTGGTTAATCATTGCATGAGAATGATTGACAAATTGTATGGTGTTGATTTATCAGGAGTTACTGCTTTGACAAACAGACTATACAATGTTCCATCATTCCAGTTTTTTCTTTTTCTTTTTTTTTTCTTGGCAAATGGCTCAATGTTGCACTTGTAAAAAATGGTTTCACCGTGAATGTCAAAGAATCCCTCAGAGTGCATTTGAGAAAAATGATGAGCTTTAGAATTGCCAAGATTGCTTGGATGTATTATAAGGTAAGAAAAAAACTTTAATAGCTGTATGAAAAAAATTTAGCACAATTAAATTTGCGATATTTGTACGACAAGATATATATTTGTTTTGTTAATTAGGTATTCCTATTACGTATTTTTTTCACTACCTTTTCTTTATATATAATTTTTTATTACCTCTAATTGCCCTCACATCATTAAAAAAAAAAAAAAATAGACATATAATTTATGTTTTAAGTTTGTTTGCTTTTGTTATGACTGCAAGGAAAGCATTTCGGAATAGTTTTTAACAAATTAAGTATTTAAATTACAACATATCAGCTATTAACTTTTCAACACTTTATAAATTTTATTTAGAAAAGAAACTAAAGAGCTTGATCGACTAGTAGTACAAGTTGTGATGACACCACTTTTAAAAACATGTTATTTGAGGATTGGAGACTTTTCAACTAAGGCGAATGATATGGCACATCAAAGCATTTCCAAGTTAAAGGACTTATTTTTAATCTCATAATTTTGATACGTATCTATCATAATTTTTACCATTTTTTGTCGTTACTATAGAACGACAAAAAATGGTAAGAAGTTATGATAGATAATGTTGTATAACACTTAATTTTTGGTAACATTTAAAGTTATTAAAAATTGACTTTTTTTTTAAGCAGCTTTACTCCTTCACGCTTTCTTATTGTTTAATATTGAAAAATGGTTGCGTGAAAACTTTAAAAGCTGTTTAATGGCATTTAAATGGAAGTTAGTGCTCTTCAAAATAATTACATTGATGCAGACTTCTTGAGGATGTTTCGGGTGGTTTATAAAATTTATTTGGGCTACATGAGATCCCCATTGCTCTTTGATACTAAAATGTCAGTTTCCTGTCCGATTAGCATATTCAAGAGCCGACGTTTAATTTCACGATGCTGTTTAAAAACAAGAGCATTTAGTAATTACTTCTAATGATTGTCTACGCTATAAACAACAATTACATAATTTATTCTTCTATTATAAAAGTTTTTTTTAATATTGTTATTATTTTTATTTGTTTCAACTTTTGTTTTATTTATTTAGGTCAGGATTTTTTATTAAGAAAATATTTTTGTTGAAAGACTTGAAAAATATAAAAAATTAGGTTCGTGTTTTTTTTTATCAAATTATTCTCTTTTTTAAGTTCTACCTTTGCCATTATTTTGTTTTTGTTTGCCCTACTTATGAAGTTTTTCAAAGTTTAATATATACTAATTTTGTATTAATTTTACATAGTATAAAATCAAAGATCCGAGTAAGATGAGAAATGTAAAAGTAGAATCTGGTGTGTGGTGCAGTCAAAAATGTAGAGACGAATATTATTATTTAACGACTTACAGAATGATGTTTTTTTTATTTAACCGCTCATTAAATTTTGTATACGAGTGAAAATTTTGTATATAAATATACAAAATGCATTTAGTAAAACTTGGTTTTTTTAAATTTGAATTCATATATTCAGTGTAGTTAGGGTTTTTTGTTATCTATTCCGATTCTTATATTTAAAATTAGGATAATTTTGTCAGCGTATTATGTTCAGACAAGACTTCGTAATTCATGTCATGTCGTAACTATGTCAGGTTTTATAAAATTTAAAAATACTTTTTTTCTCCTTTTTAAAACTCTTTAATGAAAGATCTAAAAAAATATCTTCAAATTTATTTGGCTGGAGGGCGTTAAATAAAATTAAGTTAAAAGCGTTTGAATAAGTTCGTTTATTTAAATAAGATCTCAATTCTGTTTTATTCTTGTTCATATTAAATAAATATTTTTCAAAATACGACATATACAAAATTTATGGATACCGATCACGATAGAGCTTTTAGATAAGTGAAATACCAATAAGAATAAATATATTATGAATTGTACAACAGATAATATTACGCTTACATGTTCATTTTACAAAATTTTATTTTTAAATCTTATTGAACTTTTTTGGCATAAATATTTTTTTTAAAGATTATTCTTTAAGGTAAATCTCAGTAAAAACATTTTAATTTTTTATATTCGTATATTTTGCGCTAATATTTTTAACTTTAATATATTCAAATTTCAGATGCCTATTCTTTTAGCTAAAATATTGGTTTTTCTTTTCGTATATGTATATATATAAATATATATAAATGTATATATATATATATATATATATATATATATATATATATATATATATATATATATATATATATATATATATATATATATATATATATATATATATATATATATATATATATATATATATATATATATATATATACATACATTAATATATACATTTATATATATATACACAGGAAGTTATGAAATATTATAATTCAAAATAAAAAATTAAAATAAATTTTTATAATTACTATATTAGGCCATCCCATTTTGACCCTCATGAACGAATTTTATTTCACGGAGTGTCTCAAAATGTTCCTAAGATATTGGTTTGTTAATGAATTTTTTTTTTTTTTTCTAGATGAGTATTTATTCTCGCGCCATTCGTTTAAAGTTTAACTTTTTTACATTTTTTGAGTTTTTATGGGCAGTTTCAAATGATCAGCGCGAATAGAAATTTATAACCTTTAACAATTTAACTGCGTCAATCCAAAGAATGGAAGGTTTTTTATCCATACCGATTGTGCGCATTTTTATTATTATCATATTTGTTACCAGGTGGTACTTTAGAAACGCAAAAATTGGGTAATATTTAAAAAAAGCGCAGTTAAGAAAACAATTATTTTATCGAGCTACTTAACAATTTTTAATTTTAAAAAATCTAATATTACCACCTCAAGTAAGTTTATTATAACAACATAACATAATAATGCATGTTATATTTTATAATTATAGTTAAATGAATTAGGTTATTTAAACATTTATAATATTTTAAATAAACTTTTAAAAAATTTTAAACTTCATACAAATTATGAAAATGTTTATAGTGATTAACATTATGATCAATGAGTAACATTATGAAATTTTGTTTTAAAGCTAGCTATGACAACAAAAGTATCTGAGGTGTATCCCTGTCCCAAGAAGGGGTTTAAAAAAAGAAGATGGAGTCGCAAGAACATGTTCCTAGTTAACGTCACTCTGGATAGAATGGAAACAAACCAGCTGCCCCTAAGGATTCACGTTATCCAACGCTACTTATTTTTAAGAGAACAATTTCCAAAGAAAGCACTGAAGGATCTCGTCGCTTGTCCTTGAATGTCCAAAACTTTCAAGTAAGCTTTTAGCTTTAGAAATCAATAGATAAGAACGTTATTTCATGTTTTATGTCAAATATAGTAAAAATAATTTAATAAGTTATGTTTTTAATTTACGGAAGTTCTTCATAGATTAAAATGCATAACAAACAATGAATTTTGCAATGTCAGTTGTATCCTTTCCGGAATCTTAATTCCTTGGAGAAAAACTGGCTTCAAAGTCATCAGTGACAAAAGGATGATGTATCATGTCAAGAAGTATGTAGAAAAGTACATAGCATTGAAGAAATCCCAGAAAAAAATTGGAATTGGTTATCTTGAGATAGGAAATAAATTTGAGAAATCAATGACAGGTAGGGGATAAATATTAAATGTTAAGATTTTCTAGTCAAACAGCCAGTACTAAGCTAATTTATTGTGAAGTAAATAGTTTACTTTTTATTGTTCTTACCTAATAAAATTAAATTTAAAGGATTATTTTGGGCTGGAGAAGACATTACGCTTCTTGAACGTAGTTTAAAGACTGATAGGCTAAGACTGGAAGCAGATAAGATTGAAGATTTAACCTTCATACGGGACCAGCTAAGTTGCAGAAAGATGGTGATTGGAGCGTTGGACGGTCGGTTTGTAGATGTAAGTAATAGATCTGCATCAAGAAATAACTCTAAAACCTCTGGTATAGTAAAAAAAACTTTCCATGATTTCTCCGGATTTTCCTCTGAAAGTGAAATGATTACTGATGATTCTAATGATACATGTTCCGAAGATGATTTTAAGATTGGTAACGCATCAAAGAAGAAGACAGTTAAAAATATGACTCTAAAGATACCAAAAGACATTTTTTCAAAAACTGCCAGAACTGCTATTGGGATGGGAATATCTACTAACCAGGCAACAGCACTTATCTCTTCTTTTCTTTGCAATGCCGGTGGAGATATAGAAAATGTAACATTATCCCACAGCTCAACTCACAGGATTTTTGATACAATAATAAGAAATGATGCTGGTGTTCTTAGAGCAAACATAACTAGTATGGTTAAGACGAGCGGCAAACCCATCATTGTGCATTTTGATAGCAAAATTATCAAAGATTATACGGGTAGCATAGATGAGACAAAAGACCGAATTTGTGTGCTTATAAGGCATGACAATCAGTCCCATCTGTTAGGCGCTCCAGGGTTGGAGCACGGCAGTGGTGAGGCTCAGTTCACAGCAATTCAAAATCTATTAGATTCTTTTGATCTAGGGCAGTTCATCCACGGAGTTTGTTTTGATACCACTGCTTCAAACACTGGCTATTTAAAAGGAGCTTGTGCAAGATTAGCTAATTTTTATGGCCGACCATTGCTCTTGTTAGCCTGCCGCCATCATGTAGGAGAGCTCCATATAAAACACTTTTGCAATAAAGTTGCAGTAAATAAATCTGTTGGACCAGAGAATCAACTATTTAAATCTCTAAAGCAGAACTGGCATGGTATTGATGCAAACAACGAGAAGATGCTGTTGAAATTTAATCACCAGAATGTTAAGGGTACCTGGTTGGAGAAGCAGGCTCTATTGGCGCTAAAAACTTGCAAGGACCTGATAGATAAAAACAAGTTAAGAAATAGTCAGGTAAGGTTAAAATAAAGAAATATATTACTTTAAAACAACTTTATACCAAATATATATACCAACTATAAAGACAGAAAGAAGAAACATAAAAGTTTTTAATTAAATTGTAAATTATATACATTTAGACTTTTGAGAAGCGCAAAGATTATTGTGAACTGGCAGAGCTTGTAGTTATGTTCCTTGAAGAAGATCAGACAGTTAGGTATAAAATTCACAAAACCAGAGCTATTTCACACGCCAGGTTCATGGCAAAGGCATTGTACTATATGAAGTTCAATTTGCTTCTCCCTAAGATCAGACAGGTTTTTTTTCTGAGTGATGAAATTGTCAAAGAGATCAACAGAATGGCTGAATACATTTCTCTTTTCTGGGCATCGTGGTTTTTGACCTGCGAGTTTTCTGATTCTGCAGCTTTTGAAGTAAAACTTAATTTCCTAAATATTTTTATATTAGTCTCATAATTTAAGAATAATTTGTTTCAAAAAATACTAACTAAATTGTTTTAGAATAATGACATAAATAAATGACACTTATTACATTAGATGTTAGACGTGTCATTATCAACCTTACTTACTATCTGTATTGCATTATTTTTAACTCACACTCTTAGGATCAACGAAACTATTGGCAGAAATGCCATTACAATGCGAATGAGCCGGCCGCAGAAGTGGTATTAAAATCATGGCGAAACCATATGTGGTATTTGGATCCATCAACCGTGGTGCTGGCGCTAGCATGTTCTAAAGATCACTACATCGAAATGGAAAAGATGGCAAAAGTTCTTTATTCAACCCAACGGAGTGGCATTAAAAATGTAGGAACGGTTAGAACCAAAACTAAAATCCTTTCTGATAGCAGTTTTTTGTTTAATTTAGATCAACCACCAGGTCTTGAATCATATATTTCGCCAGATTCCTGGTTAATTTTTGATATCCTAGGTCATACTTCTGAAAAATGTGTATGGATGAAACTCCCTCAGATTTTTTGGAAAGAATTTCCAGGATAGAATGAGTTTCAAAGCTTCGTAAAATCTGTCGAAGTTGTTAACGACTCATCAGAACGTGCAGTAAAACTCATTCAAGATAATGCAGAACGTGCGAAGAGCGAGGAAAAACTTCAGAACCTTCTCCAAATGAAAAACTCTTGGAAAAAGCCATTTAAAAAGACGAAGAATGGATACAAGGAGTCAGTTACAACGCCTGCTCCCTCGCTACTGGCTGTGAGTTAATAATTCAAAACCTTTCCAATATCTCTAATAATTAGAATTACCTTACTGTAGACTCTAAACCTTGAAAATGTATTTAAAAAAAAACTAAATTATGTGATTTTTAGAGATATGTGTCTTAAAGGAAAGAATTTATTATATATATATAATAAATATAATAGCAGCTATGGAAGTACTTAGAGTTCTTACTTTAATATCGGAGGTCCGAGGATTGATGCCGGTTTAGTCATATAAACGACATTTACTAGTAAAAAATTTTCCCACGGTGCTCTGTGATGAGCACTTAAAATTTAATGAGAATTTAAAATAACACACAAAATCTAAGTAGATATTTTCTAAAATATATCAACACATTTTGATCTAGTTAAATCTACAGCAAAATATTTAAAGTCCTATAACAAATCTTTTGGGGGTAACCATTATAAGTTTGGCTTTGTTTAATCTTAGGTTCCAATAAAAGTAATTTTTTTAAAAACATCATTTGATACCAATAAGAAGTAAAAAAAAAAAAAATATTGCACCATGACTGAAAATGACCTCATAGATCAACAAAAAGGCACTTTGAAATAACACAAATGTTGATTTTTCTATCAAAATCAGTAAACGGTAGGCATTGTGTATTTCTTAACTCGAAAAGCACAGTGTTTTTTTTGGTATGGGAACACATGAAGAGAATATAAATGAAAAAAGTAACTGGATTCGACATCAGAATCGATTCGCGCCGTTGTGTTGAAAACTGCTCAATTTTGGTCATAAATTGCCTAGTGCGTAACTTCGAACGACCGGCGCGAATACTTCTAACAGGAAAAAATAAAAAATAAAAAAATTTGACTTATAAATATGACCTCTACGCCACTCATTAGCGACTCCGCATGTAA
Organism: Hydra vulgaris; assembly: GCF_038396675.1. NCBI lineage: Eukaryota > Metazoa > Cnidaria > Hydrozoa > Anthoathecata > Hydridae > Hydra > Hydra vulgaris. Next base: position 37,191,214 of record NC_088926.1, read on the forward strand.
TTTGGTTGTCAAAAAAAAATTATGGGATGGCCTATACTATATTTTTTGGGTAAACGGGAAGTTACAGAAAGTAATTACTAAATTAATTTCTTTAGAATGGGGATAATTTAATTTGGTCATTTGTTTTTATAATTTTTTAAGAGGTAATTATTTTCGTGTCTACATTTAAAAACTAATTCAGATATTTTATTTAATAAATTTTCCTGATTTGAATGAGTAAATGAGTAATTATTTCAAATTTTTCTTGCAATCATAGCATACATTTTTTGGAAATATTAATTTAGGCAGGGGCAGATTTTAGAATAGACCATTGTAAATTAAAACTTTTATTTTTTTCTTTTAAATCCCAAATATACTTTGACAGCATAGTTTCTTGAATATTTTTTATGTTTAAACGATTGTTTGTGGTTGGCATAACGTTTTTTCTATTCCCCTCGGTTAAGCCAATATATTGTTTATCAGGGTTATTTTGTGAGGAAACAATGCACTTGTAAATTACATTTTTCGAAAGGCATTCTCCAGAGGGCAATCTATGTTTTATTTACAATTACAATAATCAGTGTTTTTTTCTTTCATATGTTTATTTTTATTAATTAACGCGTAGTTGTGGCCTTTTATAACTCTTTCTAAATTTTTTGGACAACTATAACTTACTTTAATGGTATTTCTGTTAAAAATCTTATGCAATTTATTAGAGGGAGGAAAATGTTTGTCTACTAATTTTATAAAAATTGTACTCATTTAAATCTATTTTTAAACTGTAAATAGTTAACGCAAATTACCGTGATTTTTTTTTTGTTTGGTTCAAAAGCAAAATATTTTTAAATACTTTCTTTTGCAAACTTATCTTTTATGCGTTCATGCATTTTACCAAATAAGCGAAATATCATCTTCGTTTGTTTTGAGGGGAAAATTATGGTCTTGATTACAAAAGGTTTACACAGACTAAGTATTATGTCGACATTTTAGTCGAGAATAAAACTGGCAATAGATAGTTGTATAATGGCAGTATTAATCAAAATGCAGCGCATTAGACTTCTATCAAATCAATTTTAAACTGAAATTTAATAAAAGCATGCACCGAGCAAATACGGAGTCAATGGATGTTAGCTATATTTTTGAAATCTGTGGATTGGATTTCGATAGTCCTATTAATATAATATCAATGCCATAAAATATCAAAAGAATAAAAACACGAATAAATAAGCAAAAAATACAACTATATTTTATCAGTCTTTTACATAAATTGTAAAATAAAAATTTCATACACATCAAACAGTCCTTTTATTTTTAAGCCTTGTTAGGAAATTTTTTTCGCTTGGATAGCTATCTTTTCGCTTTTGTCGTTAAATTAAATGCATAAAAGTATTTTAACTAAAACTCTCATTATAAAAGTAAACTGAATTACGAATTGTAATGACCTAAGCATCCAATATGATGTAACAAATGTTAAGACAAAAAAATTTGATGAGGAAGGTTGTGGTCCATTCGGGCAAGTATACACCTGCCTACACGTCTTTTACAGAAAAGTGACTTTTAAGGGACACTCATCTGTACCTGTATAAACAAAAACAAATGTAGATTTATAAATTATAAGAAAATTTGAGAACGATTGCATGAGACGACACTTTTGAAAGATTTAAACATATTCATTCTATATTCATATTCTTTATTTTAGATGCATATCTTCAAACACAAAATTCATATATAAGACTAATTAAAATTTCATACCTAAATCTTAGATTTCTATCAAAAATTACATTAGATTTTTTTTAATTTTTGAAAAAATTTGATTCCACCAGTGGCACCTGAAAATACGTAATGAAAATACACCTGAATTTACGTTTTATATTATACTTTCATTAATAAATTTCTTACAAAAAAATGTAGAAGAACCTACTCATTTACATCAAACAAAAAAAGTTTTAAATTAGTAATGGCTAAATTCAGTGAGTATAAAAGGCTAAAATACAAACAAATTAACTAATGGTTGCAACTCACAGTTGATTTTGATTTTGTTAATGGCTGCAACTTGTCCTAGAACTGCAATAATGATAATAAAATATGCCTATAAAAAACAAACTGCAACAAGAAGAAGAAATGGCTAACATTTTATATTAAAAAAACTTTATTAAAAATATACCTAAATAAATATGCTTTATAAAAAAACACTAATGTTACTTTTTAAAATACTATTCCTAAATTTTTTCAAGATTAATTGTTAATAACACTTTTTTAAATTTTATTAATTCCATTAGAACATTTAATTTTAACTGGGACATCATATCCTTTTGGTCCCCTATCTGTGAACACTACTCACCAAGATTTAATGGATAACCATTAAACAAAACAAATGATTAACCATTGTTGAATAATCATTTACATTTACAAAACAAATGATTTTTGTTATTTTAAAATTTTTTTTTTCAACATCTTCACTTCCAACAAGGTTGAAGGCAACTATTAGAGTTGGAAGTTACTGAAAGAGAAAAAATGAAGTTTATAGAGCAAGATAACGATTGACAGACGACTTAAAAGATTGCAAATTATATGAATCAGGAAAGCAAGATGAAGGACACAAATTCCAAAGAACTGATGTTCGAGGGAAAAAACTAGACAAATAAGAATTTTTGGAGCACTTAGGAATAGCCATAGTAAAAGGATGAGACTTAGACGAGTAACATAAGAATGAATTTTTGTAGATGACACAAGAGGTGCTAGCTTATTAGAGCAGTGCCCATTATAAAATTTGTAAAAAAGAAAAAGAGAAGCAACATTATGACTATATTAAAATGGTTGGAGGTTGGCTGCAAGAGCAGGTCCAACTACGTTTACTATGCATCTTGCACCTTGTTTAAAAAAGAAAGCGCATCGTTGAAAGATTCGCACCAGATATGGCAACAGTATTCCATACAAGGACAGATTTGAGATTTATAGAGATAAAGAATAGAATCTGGAGTAAGAAAGTGGCGAGCATGATTAGATGCAACCTTAGCAGATGATAAATTTGCAATTGATTTGATATATGGTTTTCGAGAAAGATCATAGGTAAGAGTTAATCCTAGCAGATGAAGGGTAGATGACTAACCAAGTAATTACCGTTTATAAATATATGAAAATCTAGATTATTGCGATAACGATTGGCTGAAAAATGGGTTTTATTTGAGTTAAAGTTCACCAACCACTGTTAGCCCCATGCTGTAGCAGAAGTGAAATTCTTTTCAAACTCAAATGCCCCTCCAAGCAATCAGAGAGTGTTGGCTATAATAAGACAATAATAAATGGTAGTATAATCAGCGAACAATGCCGCCTTAGATGTGAAAATATCTGGAAGATCGTTTTATTATTATTATTATGATTATTCAAAACATTCCATAAAAGTTCCCATAAAGTTCTTTTTCTCATTATTTCCCAACAATGATTCCATAAACGTTTCCATAAAAATTTCTAAGTATTTTGAGAGTGTAAAATTATATATATATATTTCTCTCTAATACGAATTTTATGCGGAAAAATAATACTTATATACATATAATATATATATGCATATTAGGGTAATATTTATTATAAATTTTTTTTCTAACGAAACTGAAACCCTTTACATTCCAGGAATAATTGTATGCAAATGACAGTAGCAAAATCAATTTTTAAAAAATTTAAAAAAAGTTTCATCCACTTCCACTTATTGCACAGTTTGTTCACTTATTTCACAGTATGGACTTTCACTTTCACATTGAATTTTTATATGACATTCTAGTCCACTTTTAAGCAGATTCCAGTCAGCTGTTTACATTTGTTTATAAACAAGACGTTTAAAGATGGTTGTTAATTTTATTATTTTTGTTTTGATCCCAACTATACCATAAGAATGGTATAGTTTTGCATGGGGCGAGTTCACTATATGTAATTATTTTATTACTGTTACACTTAATTTAGTTTCTATTTCAGGTGCAAATATATAATATATATTTTAGACTATTTTGAAACATTGAAAAATACTTTTGAATATTTTGGATAAAACTTTGTTTTCAGGGCAAAATTGCGTGTCTTACAGAGAGGAAGAAAAGTGCAAAGAAAGAAAAGACATTTAATCATCTTAAAGTCAAAAAAAAAATGTCATTTAAAAAATCTAGCAACAGTGTAAGTCAAATAGGTGCATTTAAATGAAGAATCTACATTTCTCTTCTAAGCAGAATAGGGATCGAAAGATTCTATCTGTTGAAAAGCTAACCAATCTCACACGGATGCTGACAAATCTTCAAATTCTTAGAAAACTTTGTTTTCTGTTCAACAGCGAGAAGCTGTGACTAGTTCGAATCAAAATTATTATTATTGATATAGAATTCTCTGGAGGGAAACTCTAGACTTTTCATTATTATCCAGCGCACTGATCAGAAAGAAACTCAGTCTAACTGATATATATGTCAAAAACAAAAAGAAACCATCTTATAAATTAAATGCAACTCATTTAATTAACATAAATTAAATTTTCTCAGCTATTTGATGTCACCAACATTAATAGAGAAGGGAAAAGCACGGAGCATAAAGAGCTCTACCAGAGGCAAGTTAAAAGTGAAGGAAAGACTGGTTATTTGATGGTTAAACAAGCCCCTTTTGAATCAATCAACCTAAAAAAAACAAATTCAACTATCAAAAGCTCATCTTCAATCCTCTGTCCACCCGCAATCTTCACAAGCAGAATCTTCAGATACTGAAACCTCTCCTTCTTCACCTGAGTTGCCAACGACGGATCAATGATGCCCTTTCTCTTTCAAACAAGGTGCAAAAACGCATAGTAAACATAGTTGAACCTGCTGCTGCAGCCAACCTCCAATCATTATCATCTCGTCGTAATGTTGCTCTTCTTTCTCTTTTTTACAAACACTATAATGGGCACTGCTCTAAAGAGCTAGTTTCTCTTGTTCCATCTACTAAAATTTAATCCAACTCGTCGTTTAATCAAGTCCCATCCTTTTACCGTGGCTGTTCCTCAGTGCTCCAAAAAATTCGTCTAGTTTTTTTCCTTGAACATTAGTTCTTTGAAATTCGCTTCATTCTTCTCATTTTCTTGATTCATATAATTTGCAGTCTTTTAATGTATATAAGTGTGTATATATATATATATATATATATATATATATATATATATATATATATATATATATATATATATATATATATATATATATATATATATATATATATATATATATGTATAGTGAAAAACTAAATAATTATAACACCCGATATATTAAAAACATTACTCAGTGTTTCACGCAAATAGCGATTATCAGATGTTACAAATTTCAAAAAAAAACAACGACAAAAAAAAATATTAAAAATACAGTGGAGTGTCTTCTTTAATGACATTAAAGTTATTCATCATATATTTGTTTTCATGGCGACACTTAGACGCAAGTTCGTTTCGCTTAATTAGTAAAGGCAATTGGGATGAAATTATATGATATTTTTCCATCAAGCTTAAATTGCATGACTTACCACCAGGTTTAAACGGTTCAGCCTGGTCTAAAGTTTTCCACGAAAGGACAGGATTTAAACCTTAAACTCCACACAAATTTAGAAAGTTCAGTAGAGTTTGACCTACTTTCATAACGAAAGGAATTATTGTGCTTTTAAAGGCGATCTTTAAAAGTTTTTTCTGTGAGCCCAATATAATATCTGCCTTTATCTTGCGGATTTGTCTTAACATTACATAAATAGATGACATTTTTAGTTAGACATTTTTCATTAAGTGGACTTAAATTAATCTGTCGGCAATTGCACGTTGGAGCATTAAGGTTTGAAGAATTAGATAAAATTTTATTGTTATGTGAAGTGATGATGTTGCGAATATTTGGAAGACAGCTATAGCTAACCTTCAGGTTGTTTCGATTAAACAGCTTATGGAATTTATGAGATTTTGAGAAGTTTTTAACGATTAAATTTAGAAAAAGTTTGGCTACGTTTGTATATAAATATAAAGTTAAAGCTGTATATCAAGACATCAAGTTGGGAGCAAACCCATTCCCACTATCTTCTTAAGGTATGAATTGAGAGATGTTACAACGCTGAAAAGTTTGGTTTATTTTATCAAAAAACCCATTTGCCCTATCTTCTTAAGGTATGAGCTGAGAGATGTTTACAACGCTGACGAGTTTGGTTTATTTTATCAACAAACCCATTTGCCCTATCTTCTTAAGGTATGAGTTGAGAGATGTTTACAACGCTGAAGAGTTTGGTTTATTTTATCAACAGCCACCGACAAAAACCTTTTATCTAAAAAGTGAACGATGTGCAAGAGGAAAATTAAGCAAAGTTCGTTTAACAGGCTTAGCAGCAGGAAATGGGGTTGGTGAAAATCTGCCTATAATCGGAAAAGCAGAAAAACAACGATGTTTCAAAGGTGTCAAAAGCCTACCTTGTCAGTACAAGTACCAAAATAATTCCTGGATCTTTACTGATTATGTAAGGAGACTTGACGCAAAGTTCAATGCTGAGGGTAGTAAAGTCGCACTATTTACAGATAACTGCCCAGTTATCTATGAGTAGTCGACTAACACTGTAATAAATTGTTTTAGAAAGGCAGGCATCTAAAAGAAAATTCCGGTTGCAAGTATAAATGGTAAAGTAGATCCTTTTGAATTGCTTGAAGAAAACGTCAAAGAGCTTAGATCACGTGGCTTAGTAGAGAAAGATTTTGCTGTTGAAGATTACGTAAACATAGATTTTAATATTTGTACAGGCGAAGCAATGGCTATCACAGATCGAGAAATTCCATTTTTAATCAACGATATTATTTTAATCAACAATTGTGCTGAGGTAGATGAGGAGACGAAGATTCGAACGATTAAAGCCAAAATTATCAGAGGAGGCACATGCAATAGAGTTAATTGAATTTTGGTCTCTTTTTGAAAATAACAGCGTCGAAATCCGACAATCGCTAAACCTAGTTTCAAAGATGTTTGATAAACATTCTTTAGAGGCAAAAAAGATTTTTTTGAAAAATTGTAAAGATTTTATTTCTTTATTTTAGATTGTTTTTTTAGAAGGTAAAGGCTTAAGCCACATCATATTCCATATTCTTCTTTTTTACTTTCTACTACTGTTAAAATTTAATAGTATTTTGAAATATATATATACACATATGTATATATATATATACATATGTATCTCTCTCTCTCTCTCTTTCTCTCTCTCTCTCTCTCTCTCTTTATATATATATATATATATATATATATATATATATATATATATATATATATATATATATATATACATATATATATATATATATATATATATATATATATATATACGTAAATAGTCAAAAAGTTTTTTCCATAAACTGTAGTTTTAAATTAAACGCTACTAAACCAGACCAGAAAAAGTTTTTTTAATGATAGATTGTGTCCACACAATGCCCACACTGTTCCATGCAGTGTGGACATAGTGCACACTGCATGGAGCACACATGCACTCCCATGCTCATAGAGTGATTTCATCCCATGCATACCAAACTTGTTTTGGATCATCTTTTAATCCAGAGGTTAATTTGTTTCAACGATTTTGTAATCAGTGGAGTTAACTTAATTCTGAGTTATGGGTCCTAACTAATACAGATCTTCAAGTGTAACCAGTATTTTAGTTAATTTAGTAGTATTTCTAGCTATTTTACATAGAAAACATTATATTTAGCTTTTTTTTGCTGTATATCTTGTTAATAATAATTTTACGATTCATCCATTACCACACAACATATTTAACTTTATAACACAGTTCTATTAAACATTTAACATACTTTCAATTTTAATAATATATAAACAATAGTGAGGATCATTTACAAACAGTTTCAGACTGATGATGCATAAAGACCTACAATTGTGTATAACAATTATTGTAATATAATAATAATAAAAAAAAAGACAATAATTATACTTATAATAATAAAGTAATGATATTATTCATAACAGTAGTTATAATAATAATTACATTTGTATTATTAATAATGGTTTAATTATAATAATTGTAATATTACTATTATTAGTGGCTTAATAGCTATAATAAGATTTATTAATAAATTTAATCCTTCTGCAGCTTTAAATGCATTTTTTTAAAGTTTCCATTTAGACAGTCTTTGGATTCATGTTTATAAGCAGTATATCTAATAGAAAGAAAAAAAACTTATATAGTATAAGTAGTTAGTAGAGAGATTATAAGAGGTTGTCTAAGTTATTAGAGATTTGCAGTGTTATGCAAAAGGATAAAGTCTTTGTTCTTTAATATAAATTCTCTAATCTCCAATAATTATCTATACTTATCTAAACTGTACTGCATATTTTGTAATGCTATGTCTTTATATAATATAAATGGCTATATTATATACTTTATGATATACATCACATATGTAAGCGGAACTTTTTTATAAAAAAACTAATAATTTCTTTGTCCAAAGTTCTTTATAAAAACAAAAAAGCTATTAGTATACTCACAATAAAACTAAAACTTTTCTTTATAAGATAATTTAATTAAATATTAAAGTTAATTGACTTACCATACTCCAAAATATACGATAATAAAAGAGACATTTAGTAAACAACATTTTAGTATGCTTCAAAAGTAGGTTGCGAATATTTGCAAAAAAGCATTCCGGAGTCTGCGAGTCAAAGTTTGCGAGACCTCTTTTGAAGCATACTAAAGATCGCTAACCATGTAAAATTTCCGCCGTCGTTATTAAATGGGTTAAACATTGTTACGCTAGAATATATTCAATCTTTAGCAAATGCTGCTTGTGTAGGGTTAGTTTTCGTATACGATGCATTAATAAGATAAATATTAGCAACATCGTAAAACCAATCCTTTCCATATGTAGTAATAGTGTGTTCAAGATGTAATTTAAATCTAAAATTTGTAGGCATAACCTGATCTCCAGTATATGCAGGATCAAAGCATATGTAAAACGGTTTAATTGTTTTGTTACCAGTAAATGGTACTCTAGTGGGTAAATAAATCCAGGCTTTATTTGTTGGTAATAACGTCCCATTGACTATAGTGTCATAGTTTGTTCTATTTTAAAAACTGTAGCATCATGATCAATTAACCGTAAGGGTTATAAAACAAATTATTTTTATATGCCACTGGACCGCTTATTTTTGCCGTAAGGGTTAAATGGTACTGTGCATTGAACGTTTCTACCTCCTACATAACCACTAACATTTCAGAAACTACACCGTTAAACGTAGGAAAGTTTATATTTGAATGATCTATATTTTCAGTCATTGCTCTACCTAAGAGATTACCGATTCCATTGTGTGGCGTTGTAACGTGTCTAAACATATAATCAGCTCTGTATTTAAAATTTTAAATGTTTTTTTAATAATACCGTATTTTAATAATACCGTAATAATATCAGTTTTTTTAATAATACCGTAAATGTTCTTCTTCGTTCTCTTTATACACAATAAAAGACTCAGCTCCTTGACTATCACAATCTTTCCAAGTAGCTTTATTCATAGCCATTTCTAGATTTACATCAGGGTCGTTTAATAATAACTTTATTGGTTTACGTAGTCCTATATCGTTTTGCCGTTCTAAACTAAACTTTGTTTTTCTGCTACATTACTTTTTCTCTATATCGGGGAACCTTTGTATTAAGACGTGATGCAAATCTAGAATTTACAGGTTTACTAGTAGCATCGTTATAAAATAAAAAATTTTCCAATAAACCAACTGAAGATAAAGGTTTTGGTAATTTAGTTATGGAATTAGTTTTTAAATCTTCTATAATTTTCCAATCAGTTGATTTTGCTAAGGGATATATTCTATCTGTAACAGTTTGATCATGTTCTGTAGCAAATAGTCTAATACATATATTTGACATTTCTAAGGGTATGGATGCACTGGCAGTAGTTTTCAATTGATTTTCAACACGTACGTCTGCCATTCTTATAGCCAATCTTTTATCCGTATAATATAAATCAGTGATAACAGGATAATATTGTTCTGAAATTTTGAAACTCCCATAAAAAATTTGGAAATTCCAATGGAAAATAAAATATGTTGTTAACAGTATCAGCAGTTAAATTAATGCCTTCGTATAATGTTTTTTTTAATAGTAAATTCTTGTAAATTCTTAGAAAGTGACGGCAATTTAACGTTACTTATTACATTTTTAGATACTTTTGTAATATCTTGTATATCATTTGCAGTATTTAAAACGCTTTCTGGATTAAATGCGTAAACCAGGGCCGGATTAAGGGGAAAGCTGAGTGGGCTGCAGCCAAAGGGCCCACACAAATTCGGGGCCCCCACAATTTTATGATATTTAAATTAGAATACAGAAAAAATATTTTATTTATATTTACACATAATTAATTAAATAATATTGAACTTTTTTTGGACATTTAAAAATTTTATTTTACTAACTAATAAAAAATGTATTTACATTTATTGACAATGAATGGTCTCTAAAAATCAAGATAAGATAGTTTATGCCGTCCGCGATCGGTGTGCACCGTCGATTGTAATAATATTGCAAATGCGATTCTAAATATACACATGTGGGTTTTTGTAAATATAAAGTACACATTACAGACTATCTATCTGTAGATAAACTATCGTTATTTGTTCGTTGCACTTATTGCATGTCAGACGTCAGTTAACAACAGTTGCATACAAAATAGACAATAGTTATAGACTTTATTTGTTTCATAAATTATAAGTTAACCAGTCAATAGTGTTAAAACTTAAAAATGGAAGAAGATCGTCATAAATTAAAGCGAGTTTATATGAGTCGTGCAGATAAACGAAAACTGCAAAAAGAAAAAGATAAAAAAAATACGGAAATAATTTAAAAAACTAGGCGAATGACAGAGTTTTTCGTAACACAGCCCAACACAACTTCTTCATCTTCTGAGGTTAGTTCAAAGTTTTACAATTATTATACAAAGATTAAATATTACTTTTAATAATATATATTTTTATATTTAATAGCATATAATAATAAAATATATGCAGGTTAGGTAGTTTAAATAATAAATATTACAATGGACCGTTCCCTCTATAGAAAAAAACCGCGGTGCATTTTGGTCTTTGTATTCACCGAAAATAAACAAATTATCAAAACATATTATCATGTCAGCAATAAAAAAATTTGATAGCTATGAAACTAGTTTGGAAAATGATTCAAATACTATTGATATTGATCCATGTTTTTTTAAAAACATTTCAATCGCTACTCAACCAGTATTTCGAGAAATATCTAGTCAGTTTAACCAAATAGATGCTGAAGAAGTTGTACAAGAACAAATAAGCTCTTGGTCAAGAGGTCTTTCCTTACTACCTAATATAAGCCAAGAAAAAATACACAAATATTTAATTATAGACGATAGTTTGACTGATTTCGGAGCTAGAGGTGCTTTAAAGCATAAAATCTCTGGGTATCAGCCATTTAAGGAGAACTTCGTTAAAAATTTAGTTGTAAAACCTAATGTCAAGATTGAAATAAATTCTTTTCTTGTTAGAGCTAACGTTTCAGCTTCAATGAAAAAAATCAGTACCTTATTTATGTACATTTTTGTCAAAAAAAAAGGAGATATTTTGTATGCTAAATGTAATTGTAAAGCTGGTATGGGAGGATGTTGCAAGCATGTTGCTGCAGTATTATTTCAGTTAAATGAATATAAGCAATTAAATTTAAACTCTGTACCATTCGATAAAACATGCACAGAAGTGTTACAACAATGGCATGTTCCTGCTGAAGGAAAAAATTCAGAACCATTTAAGCTTTCTAAAGTTTCCTTTGAAAAGAGTGATTTAGAAAAGGATTTAAACAACTCACGAAAGCGTCCTTTTGTATTAGGAAATAGAAACTTTTGTGCAACCCCAAATTTTGCACATAATCCAAGCAATGAAAAAATTAAAAAACTGTCTGATAGTTTATATAATCTAGGAGAAGGAATAGCATTTGCAAATCTTTTAAAAAGAAACAATTACCATTCCACGTTTTACTATGAAACATCAATATCTGAATATCAGCTAAATGTAAAAGAACTCTATTTAAATTCTGATGTCATGTTTAATCTTGTTGATAACATAATTAATGTATTTGAAGTTGAATTCAGTGATTCATTTGAATTTGATGAAACTCAATTAATGTTTATTTCAAAATATTTAGTTCTATCAAAAGAGAAAATAAAGACTTTGGAAAGAGCTACTTTATCACAATCTACAAGTTTATGGCTTGAAGAAAGAAAAAAACGCTTGACATCTTCAAACTTTGATTTTGTTATTATTAGACAAAAAAGTATATTTCCTGCCTCTATTTTGAATAGAATTTTGAAAAACAATAAAAAAAGCTCTTGCAACAAAGCTTGTAATTGGGGTAAAATAAATGAAAACACCGCAATAAAAAAGTATGAAAATATAAAAAACGTATCAGTAACGAGATGTGGATTTATCATAAACCTAAAATGGCCTTGGCTCGGTACAAGCCCTGATGGAATTGTATTTGTAAATGAAAAAATAAGGGCTGTTGAAATCAAATGTCCTTATTCAAAAAAAGATTTAACTATAGCTGAAGCTTGCCTAGATAAAACATTTTTCCTTTCTGTTGTTGATGGTAAAACAATGCTTCAACAAAATCATGTTTATTTTTATCAATGTCAAGGTGTTATGGCATTATTAGAGGTCACAGAACTAGATTTTATAGTTTATACTGAAAAAGATGTTTTTATCGAGAGTATTAAATTTCTTAAAGAGCAATGGGAAAAAACTTCTTTACCAAAATTAACGAAATTTTACTTTGAGTTTATGCAAGAAAATATATTTGCAGTTTAGATTACTGTTTTTCTATTTTTTTCAAACATTTTATTTATATGAAACAAGTTGTGGCAAAAAGTTTGCTAAGTAACAACAAACTATCCAAGTTTTTTAACTTCTGGTGCCATAGACAATTTAAATGGTGTTTGTAAAATGTGATAATTTTAATTCGCTGTATTGCTCTTTCTACATGAATACGAACAGCAGCAATTTTTCTAGTTTCATTCTCATCTTCTAGACTGAGTTGAGCTTTTCCATTTAGAAATGGTGGTATATTTAATGAAACGTTTTCCGGTAAATCATCAGCAATATCAAAACCTCAATTTGCCATTACACTGTCTCCTGGTTCAAGCAGGTTGTATATGCCACAATCTTTAGTAATTTGTTTGTCCGAAAAACGACCACAGTATAAATCAGAAACAAAAGTTATGGCTCCATTTGGTGCTATTCCAATTAATCCTTTTACTGTATTTTTGTGTTTATAATTAGAAAAAGTTGCAGACTGGCTTTGAAAAGATGTAGGCATTTCGATAAACAGTTCAGTGCAGTCTAAGATTACCCTTGTTGATTCATATTTTTCTTTAAAACATTTTGGCATTGTTTCTTTTACAGTTTGTTTTGTTGCCCAAATTGGTAGCATACGCATTTGAGAATGCAAAAAATCAGTCCATGTCGCTGATTCTACTAACATGACTTGAGGATATGTCAAAGCGCAGTGCCATGTCTTCAACCAAAAGGCCAAGTCGAAATCTTGTTAAAACTAAAAACAATTCGGACTCTGAACTCATTATGCGTCCTCTTCCCATTTTATTGTAATTAAAGTCTGTTGTTTTTTCAATGTTTGTATTTGACCCCCAATATATAAGTTTGCTTGCAACAGGTTCTAAATAGTCTAGTAAAACTTTAAATAGATAGTATGATTCAAAGCCAGTATAAAATTTAAAGTGGGCTTGATTATGTTTAAATCTGTCAACTGTAAATTTTAATTGATTGATAGTGTGATTTTGGTTCATAATAATATTTTTCATTTCTTTCTTTTTAGTTTTTATAATGTTCAGTTTGTCCTTTAGGATAATAATTTCTTATTTTAACTTTTTAGGCTCGGTTTCTTCAAATGAAAAATTAACATAATTTTTTTTGTTTTCAATTTCGTCTATTTTTCTTTTATATCCAATAGAACTAATACTTTTCTTGGTTTTTTTATGTTGTCTTGGTTTTTTTATGTTGGTTATTTTTTATTCTTGGTTTTTTTATGTTGTCTTTAACTTGTTTTGACAGTAAAGATGGACAGTTGTTCATATAAGTCTTTTTTCCTCCTGTAAAGTGGACTGAACAAACCCAATGAGAAGTAGAAGGAACAAAGTTTTTCCTACTAATTAAAGATAGCCATTTTTTTCTCAAATTACTTTCTTTTGGGATGATGTAAAACGATAAGTTTTTGTTTTTAAGCGAATTATTGTCGCATAATGGAACACAACAAGTTATGCCACCGCGGTACTTTGTTGTTGTTGTTGACTCAACAGTAATATTTTCTTTAATAGAATGAGTTATTAGTTTATCACAAGATATTGTATCATTTGAAATCATTTTGAAAAGTCTTTTTAAATTAAATTACTTGACTGTTTATTTTAAAAAGCTTTAACACAGATTTGTTTATTTTCGGTGAATACAAAGACCAAAATGCATTGCGGTTTTTTTCTATAGAGGGAACGGTCCATTAATATTTTTTTCATGTATACATACTATACTATACTTATCTCTTCAAATTTACCTTTCCTAATTAAAATTGTTTAAAATCGAAAAAAATTATACGTTTATTGGCCACTTAGGTATATATTAATTTAAAAAAAAATTATAAAAATTAAAAATCAAACGCCTTAATATTATAAATACAAATTTAAAAAAGTCTTATCAGTTTAATTTCCATAAAGTACATATTTTAAAAATTATTTTATTTCAGTCATATCAAATTGCTCAACCGCCTCAACTAGTAACTATCGCCGAAAACCCTTCACCTCAAAATATTGTTGAAGAAACAAATGAAAGCTTAAATTTAGATATAGGATTATGGCCTGACACTATCAGATTTCAAAATCAAGTATTTACAAATACCGTACAAAAGTGGCTTTTTTGTTATGCGTCAACTACATTTGTGAATTAATATTTTTTACTTTTAAAAACTTATAACCTATTTGTATTATATTATGTATTTATATTACTGTATAATAATATTTTATAAAAAGTTAAGTGATTAATTTTTAATCTTCAATTGTTTTTTAACATATATATTATATAAAAGTAGATGCTATGCTAATTTATTTATCAACTACTAAAGAAAAAATTATAATAAGTAATATATTAAGTTGAACTCCATTTTTATTTACTGTCAATTTTTTAATTTCAGTTAATAAGGTACTTTGCATTTTTTGTTTAAGAATATTTCTTATTATTTAATCACCCTGGCTGTTGGAAATATTTGTCTACTAGCATGAGTTGACTTCATAAATTTATCAAACAGAACGTCTCCAGTTTTAATTAATGAATTAAATTAAATACACCTCTTTAATGACAGGTTAGTAAACATTATATAAATGACTATGATAAACAGTCTTGCTTATTAATGAGTGACTCTAGTATGGAGTTTTTGTGTATAAAATAGTGTAATGGTTGGTGAGGATTTTCGCCAACCATTATACTGAGGATACTTATGGTTGGTGAGGATACTCGCCAACCATTATACTATAGATACTTTAATTATTACACACAATTATAATATTGTGAGAAAATAAATTTTTTTATCTGAAAAGTGTTAGCATAAATCCTTAAAATTTCGCATTATATTAAAATATAAAAAATGTGTTGCTTTTAAAGTTCAACTTTAGCAGTTTAATTGAAGCCAGATTTCATACCATTGATTTTATACATTGATACCACTGATTTTATACATTGAAGCCAGATTTTATACCAAGAAAAAGTTGCTTAAAAAGTGGTATAAACAAAGATTTTAATTCGTGAGGACATACGATTCACGATTAATAGTTAAAAAAGTTGCTAATTTTTATTGTCATTTTAATGTGTTTTTGTTCGAAATAAATAAACATAAAATTATTTATGTCTTTTTTATATAATTTTTTACAATTTTAAGGCAGTTTTGCTATGTTTCACAAGCGGGCAAACCCATATAAGCTCCACATGGAAACCGCAACCAAACACCGGCGGGATCCCGTAGGGTTTCCCATATGGGTCCAAGTTGTGAATCCATACGGGATCCGTATGGTTTAGAAATACGAGATACCCGGCGGGCAAACCGATATGGGCCCAGATGGAAACTGCGGCCAAAAACCGGCGGGATCCCTGAGGGCTTTCCGCATGGGTCCCAGTTGACGATCCGTACGGGTCCCACACGGTAACTGTATCACAATGCTGGCTGGGTAGTAAGCGACCGGGACCATGACCAGGGCCAGGTTTAGGATCAGGGCTGCATTAATATTGATAGATCCTATAAAAATGTTATTTTTAATTAAATTTTTTTATTTAAAAACAATATTTTATAGGATCTATCGATTTTTTTATATAGATAAATGTGTTGCAAGTCAAGTTATAAAACCCAAGCGCTCAATGGCCCTAATATCAGAAGAAGATACCTTATCTCTATTTCCACAACCGGAAACTTTCAACTTCCATACACCAACAAGTAGCTCAAAAGATAAAAAATTATTTTAATGTATGTATTAATTACTTTAAGCAAATTATTTGCTATCTTAAGCTGCTTTTAAAGATACATCTCCCACTATTTGAAAAATTAAGTTTTAGTTAATAGTAACCAATAGAAGCCACCTGCTATGTTAGACCTCTTGTTTACTTTAACCCGACCAGACTTCTTTGTACGGGTTAAAGTCACTTAGTCTTTACTTTATTTTAGATGAACTTTTTAAAATTTTGTTTTTGATATAACTTTTATTTCCTTAACTTATTCCAATATAGAAACATATTTTGTTATTTTTTTTAGAAACTGATTCTAAAAAGTCTTTTGCAATATGTCCATCACCATCACCGACTAGAGTATCTTTTTTCGGTAAATCCAATAATATCAACAAAAAATAAATGTGGGAAATTTAAAACATATACAGATACTGATGGTGAAACCTCGTTCAAAAAGATGTCCACCAAACGTAAGCACTTTAAAGGACTTTTTTCTATTGTTCTATGTAATATTAATATACCCTCAGGTAGATATTAGACATGATTTAGAATAAGATATTATTTAGGGTTGGGGTTTAGATGACATTGAAAAATATAATAAATACTGAATAAGTAAATTTAATTGTTTAAATTTTATTGTCTTGCAGCCACATCCCTTGTGAAAATTTTGCAACCCTATGACTCGTCGGTCCCCAAAACCATTGTAGATTCAATAGCCCTCTGGATTTATTCTACCCTATCATGATGCCTTATGCAATGCAAGACTATTTTTTTATAGAATTTCAATACACTGTGCTTATGCGGCTAGCAAAATTAGAAGTAAATAAATTAACATTTCTGAAACACTTGGATTGCTTCGAGATAATAATATGGCAGTTAATAATGATTTAGAAGTGCTTCAAAGCATTGCAGAAGTTGAGGCAGGAGAGATTTAACTCAAAGACAACGCATATTTTCAAAAGAAGGTTGTTTTCAATTCTTACCAGCTGTTACAATTATTTTAAACACTTGCAGATTTATAAATTTTATATTAGTTCAATTTAAATTATAAAATTATAAATTAATAATTATAATTTATAAAATATAAGCATAACTTCTGTGACAAGCTTTTTGATTAAAGGCTAATTTTTCTATTATGCTTCTACTTAAAAAATTTTATAATTATCATCAATATATCAAAATCAGCAATATATCAAAAGGAGCCGTGTTTAATCAATTTAAAATCTATTCAAAATCACTTTTTTGCACATTTTGAACGCTAATTATATTTTTATTTATATTTATATAACTATCATCAATATATCAAAATCAGCAATATATCAAAAGGAGCCGTGTTTAATCAATTTAAACACTATTCAAAATCACTTTTTAGCACATTTTGAACGCTAATTATATTTTTATTTATATAAAACACAAATGATAGTATTAAAATCGGTGATTTAGTGGCTTTCTTGTGGCTTTTTATTTTCAATGTTTTGTGTTTTAGGTGCTCTACTTAACAGCAGCAAGGAAGACTATCATAAAGATCGATTAGATTATCACATTGGTGATATTTTGAAACTAGCGATTCAAAATAAAGCAACGAGAAACCCTGTAGATACAGTTCTCGTATAAAACTGGTTCTTTCTTTGTGGTTTCACATCAGACAAGCAATATTATATGATTACTTTTATTTTTCATTTAGTAAATACGTTTTTTTAAATCATAAACCATTTTTTAATATTTCTTATTCTAGCGCATGTATACGCAACCAACAGAATTCAAAGCAGTTCTTCTTCATAAGAATAAATGTTTTGTATAAATGCATTATTATATTATTATTTTGTCTTGTCAGGTTTTATTAATTAGAGTATTTAGTACTAGATAATGTATAATACTTTTATATGTAAGTCTTACTCTAAAGAGTAATTTGAAATTTCGGAATCAACTGATGTTTAAAATGATTTTAGAACGTGCCGCAGACGTATTTTTAACTACCTGAATTGGGATCCGGGACTTTTAGAAGATGTCCGTAGGACGTGCTACAGACGTCCTTCAAGGTCTTCCACGGACGTCCCTTTAGACCTTTTTCTGATTTTTTCCATTGCGTTACAGAGTGAGGTCTATACCATTCTCTAAACCATTCTTCAACATTAATTTCTTTGACTTTTCTTGTTATTTTTTATATAAAACTTTTTTACCGTGTTTTTATATCATTTATATCATTTCTTTTTAATTTTAGTTCCGCGTTATTTCTAAATTTTGCATAACTCTTTTTTTCGTTTTTCATTTTTTTTTTTTGTAACCACTCTTCATTATTTGTAAGTTTTTCATAACTCCTTTTTTTGTCTTTCTTTCTTTTTTTTAATTTTTAATTTAACTTTTTAATTTTTTTAATTTAATTTTTTTATTTGATTTGGAACATAAATTAACAATGTTATAACCAATTAAAAATGTTTGAAACAAATTATCAAAAGTCGTAGCATTTTGTATTTCCACTTCAAACCCTTCTAATGTTTTTTGAGACAAACATTTTTATCTGGACTTTGAATTTCAGCATTGAGTTCCAGTTATTCAACTACATCTTCATCTTTAAAATCATCTTTGATATAACAAAATGTTTTCTACAAACACTGTTGTTACTAAATTTACTTTCCTCAGTTTTATACTTGAAATTCATTTTTTTTACTAAAAAAAATTAAATATATGTTTTATTAAATTCGTTTACATCTGGATTAATAGTTATATTTTTAAATATTTTTTGTAATTCTGATTTATTTTTATGAAAATATATAAACATCATTAATATTACAAACTCGTGATAATGATACATAATAAAGTGAATTAATAATAGCATTACAATTAAAATTAACAATAACTTTGTTCATTGTACTTCCTTGAGCTTTATGAACTGTAAAAGAAAAAGCTAATCGCAAAGGTAAATTCTTGAAGCTACAATAGCGTGAGAACAATCCAAAATATCTTCTTTTACGGGTTCAATTTTGACTTCTTTCCCATTCATATTGACCCAAACAGCATTATTTTCTATTAAAGTGACTATACCAACTGTACCGTTACACAGTCCTTCTTCTACATTGATATTTCACACTAACATAACAACAGCATTTATTTTAAGATGAATAGCTATAAGAATTTGAAATGTAAATTGAATGTTTGGATTTTTAATAGCGTCTTTAGCGTGATACCAACGACCTTCGTCTTTTATTTCGTTTATTTTTATAGCGTTATAAAAATCTACTTCTGCAATTTTTAAAAATAATTTTGTGTATTTAACATTGATATTTTCATCTTTTTCAAAATGGCGAGTCATTAAAAAATCAACAGTTTGATCTGAGACTTTACCAAAACGTATTTCATTTAAAGCTTCAAAAAATGGACCATCTTCTTTCTGTCTAAAACATTCTGTTAAAACAAGAAAATTGCTCATGTATTGTTGCCATATTTTTGATTTAAAAACAAAAGCTGTTTGACTGGTAATAATTCAAGAAAATCTCCACAAGCAATAACTTGTATACCTCAAAAAAATTCATCATCGTATTGTTTAATTTTACAATCTAACAAATGTAACAAATCAAATGTTTCTGTGTTAATCATTGAAAATTCATCAATAATTAAGACATCAGTTTCTAACAAACGTTTTTTAACATCAGGATGCATATGTTGCATATAATAATCTAAACCTTTTACTCCTGTTTCTATGCCTGCAAATGCATGCATAATCATACCATTTAATAAATGAGCTGCTTTTCCTGTACTTGCTGTATTATGTATTTCTTTTACTAAATAACTTTTACCACAAACAGCACCTCCAGTAATAAAAAAATAAGGTCCTTCGTCAAGCCATTGAAAAGCTGTTTGTTGTTGTAAAGATAACATTTTTTTAAAATTTTTTTGCTTAATAAAAAAAAATACAATACAAAAAAATTTAATATGAATATAAATACAATATGCATACTTAATTATTAAATACAAATATGCATACTTAATAAAAAAACCATAAAAATAATTGTTGCATTAATGTTCATTCTTAATTTAAATAAAAAGTCATTGTCATCATCAACGTTCAATAAAATTTTTAAAGTCATCATTTCACCATTGTTCAACATTTTGTTTTCCATTGCCTTGATTGAACTCTATTGCATTTGATTCATATTTATTATTTTTAAAAGTAATTGTTTATTGTCTGTTTGACTTATTATATTCATCTAAAAAAGAATTACGTATAAATTATACTTGTTCTAAACATTTATCACAATATAAAAAAGTACAATTTCGTGTCCAAACTTTAGTAACTTTAAATTCAGTACAAGTTTCACACTCGTTTAAAAATTGTTTACAATTATCAGTCTCTAAACATTTTTCTTTTACATGATTTAATAAATCTTCTTTAGATAAATTTTAATAAAAATGATAAAAGGATTCAAAATTCAAATTTAAATAAACGTGATAATGTTTTTTAATATATTGAAACACCATCAAAATAAGAACAGGTGGTATACTAAAACATTTGATTTCGTCATTAAAAAAATCCTAGTCGTATTTCAAATTGCACTATCTACAATGTTGACATAAAGTTTGTTGAGATGTTATCGCATGTTTTCTAATGTTTTCCAAAGTTTCAGGATATGTTTGGTTATATTTATATATCCATTAACAAATCCAAATCATTTTCTGTTAGTTGCATTTTATTATGTAATTAAAAAAAAAAAATTATATATTTTATTCAAACATCTTTTCTTATAATTGGATTGATTCAACTCTGAAATATATTTTTTTTTTATATGTACATTTTAAACACAAACAATCCGATACACATTCACAACAACCCAAACAACGAATATCTTCTTTAAAACAATCGTAAATTTCAAATATTTCTTTAGAAAATCTGATTTTTTTGCCGCTTTTAATATGATTGTTTCCATTTTTATTATGTAATCTAAAAAACTTTATATATACGTATCAAACATCATGTTTTTTTAAAATTTCATAAATAAAATAAATTATACATTTGTTATTTGGTTTAAATAATTTTACAACCTCTATGAACAAGAATACTTTTATTCAATTTATTTTTTTTTATTTTAAGTATTATTTAACCATATATAAAAATTTTACAATGTTTGTTTTTATAAAAGTTTATATACAAGGAGTCAACATGTCAACCACTTTTCTCTTGATATCGTTATCACGTATGAGTTTACCCACTTATTCAAAACTTTTTTGGCAACATATACAGAGTTGACTACCATTGCAATTAACTTCTTTACATAAATCTAAAGATTCTAAAAGCGAATGCATTTCACCAGTCCTATCAAATTGAGCAGAATAATTTCATAAAAATTTGAAAAAAATTTCGTTAGCTAGATCATCCGCTCATTGCCATTTTTTTTAATTATGTAATCTAAAAAAAATATAACAAATAAATATTTTTTGTTTGAAAAAATTTTTCTATAAGTCAAAAATACTGATATTATATTTTTTGTGTTCTCAAAAACTATTTTACAATATTTTTTATAAAATTATAAAATCTTTAAGTTTAGAGATTAAGTAGTATTCCTCTAATATCGGTTTCACGTTAATAACGAGTTATATGATCAAAACTATTTTGGTAACAAGAACAAAGTCGAAAACCATTAGAATTCTCAATAGTAAATAAATCCATATTTTTTATTAACAAACGTAGTCCATGACTCTCATCATGACAAACAGCAGTTTTCATTAACAGAAGAGTTACAAGATTATCAAGATGAAATTCGAAATCTGATATTTTATTATGTAATCTAAAAAACAATAAAAACTTACAATAAAAAAATACAATGTTTTATTTTTTTTTTCTTGAAACCACATATGAGTTGATAGCTCTAAAAGTTTTATTTTAATATCGCTTTGAATTAAAAGTTGGCGAATTTCTTCAATATATTTATTACATTGTAAACAAATATTGTCAGAATTACATTTATAAAATCCTACAAAATCAACTGCTGAAGTGTTTTTGTTGTTAAATCAAGTTTAATAGCAGCTTGTAACACAATTTCACTGTTTTCTTTTTTTTATTATGTAATCTAATAAAAAATTACAATTTTTTTCTCTTTTTTCTCTCGGTCAAATTTTTTCTCTCGGTCAAATTTTTTCTCTCGGCTATAGGACATTTTGATAATGTTGTAAGTATTGTTCTGGTATTGAAAATTTTGATTTGAAAAAAAAAAACAAGAAATTTATAACTATTATTATGATGCTTATCATTTAGAAGCTTATGATGATACATTCGATAAAGAAATTCAAACAAAATTAACCTTTGATCTTTGCAAAAGATTATTAGATCATAAAAGAATATTATACGAATTCAATATTTTACGAGAAAATATTATTACCATATTTGACAAAATCAAAATTATTAATACCAAATGGACAGATAGAAACAACATTAGAGAGTTTATTTATAACATAGAGAGAGAACATTATTTTAAACCAATGTTAACAGAAAAAAAAAAATTTTCTTTTTATATCTTCAAAGAGGTTCACTATACGTTTTATTTAATTAGAACTTGATTTAATTGAACAATTACATTCTTTTATATTAAATTATATAAAATGGTCAAAAGAACAATTTCATTTTGTAATTGATAACTCTTTTCTACATGTCAATAACATTAATAACTTTTTATAATTATATACATGTAAATGATACTTTTTAAATTTATAGATAAAAATAATGAATAAAAATAATTATAAATACGGAAGAAAACAAAGAAAATATAAAAGAATAGGTACATATTTAGAGGTATATTAATTTTTAATTTTTTTATTTTTTAAATTTTTTACTCTTTTTTTTATAGATATGAAAAAATCTTTCAATATAATAAACAAAGAAAAACAAATAAAATCAAAAATGCTCGATCAAAGATATTTTTGTTTAAAACATTGTGGAAAATGTCAAGGTTGTTTTCTACAAAAAAACAATTTACATTTTCGTATTTATTTTAATAGAATATTTTTTTTTCTAAATCTTGTTTCTTTTTTTTAACTATTATATATTAACTATTTTATAATTACACCTAAAATAATTTTTTTTATATTACACTTTTTAATCATTTTTTATTTAGAAAATGCCAAATAATAAAAATAATGAAATGAATGAAGTATGGCATTCTGCTGATGAAAAACTATATGAAATTGTAATTAACCAAAAAAAAAAAAAAAGGGAAGAAAAGAGAAAGTCGGAACAGGAATAAAATTTGATACGTGTTTTGAATAAGAATATGATTAAGAGATAATTTTAAAAAAGAACCATAACCACCTATCCGCACTTCAATAAAGGGATTTATTAAAATAAAATTAGGAAATAAAAAACTGTAATATAAAATTGTAATTTTTTTTTCATATTTATTAATTATTATTTTTTTATAAACAGTTAAGTAATATAATATGTCTGGAAATTGTTCATGTGGAAATTGTTTAAGTGGAACAAGAATTGAACTAACACTTGAAGTAATCTTATTCGGGATGAAGCACACTAGAAAATATAAAAACACTTTTCTCGATAAAGTAATCATCTACCATCATTATTGCGATATAGGAAAAAATTTGGATCCTTCAAGAACATTCGAGATAGTAAAATTGCAATATCCATCGTTTAGAAAACACATGCACGATAACAACGGTGTTAATAACAAGCGTTATTTTTTATAAAAAAAAGGTTTTTTTAAAAAAATTCGTATAATAAACTAATTTTTTTTTAAACGGGGTGCACGTTGACGCTAAGGACGATTTATAAACACGGGGGGTGTCATGGCGCAAGGGCAAGCGTCGAACGGTCGGAAAACACTTTTTCAACATCTATATATCAAATGATGAAAAATCTAATGATGAAAAAGCGACGCTCATTTTACGATAGGAAAGGTAAGTCGTTTTTTTTATTAATATTTTCTTATTAAAAAAACATGTCTAACAAGTTATTTTTATCTTTTAGAAAAAATAAAAACCGTAAAAATTACGACGTTAAAAAAAACTTGTTATCTAACAAATTGTAATTATTTTTATAAAATATATTATTTGTTTCTTTATCTTCTTTTTGCTTCTTATAATTGATGTTTAATATCGACATAAAATTCGCGTGAATGCCCCAACGTTTTATTTTTTTACCCACTCTTCCTAACTTGCGGTTTGTTTTATTATCTTTATATAACTTATAAAACTCTCCGTAAACAGGATAATATTCTTTTGCAATTACTCGGTAAATACTCGCTAGCAGTTTGAATTGATGTTGAATTATGTTTTGAAGCTGTTCGTTTGAATTGTTTTTTTCTTCCTAGCAACTGTTGTTTTCGTACGTGCTATATTTACAGTATTCATTGATCTGGAATTATACCTTATTTTAGGAATTTTTTAAAACAATGGCATTTAAAATTTATATATATTTTCATTATAATACAAAACAACATGGTCTTTATATATAAAATAACCAACTTAATAGTATTATTTTTTTCAGATAAAAATGCGTTACATAATAATTAATAAAATCAAATATGAGTTATTAAAAGACGCGTTTTACAATTCTTTTTATATAGTTCCAAATGGAAAAAAAATACCAATAAAACAAGTACCACCGTAAAACTATTAGAAAGTTAAATTTTTTTACACTTTAACATAAAAAAAAAACAATAATATTACAAAATATTTTTTTCTTATAGATATAGAATTAAAAAAAACTTGACCGCTTCCTTACAAAAATTTATATAATATGTATGGTTTTATAATAGAAAAAAAATGAACTTAAAACAATTAATAAACAATGTGGCTATACAACTTGAAAACCATTGGCAACATTTAGCCATTTTATTAAATTTTAAGAGAGAGGATATCAAAGCTATTGATTTTAAATATGTTAGACAGTGTGACAAAATTTAGCGTTGTATTTTATTGTATATATATGTATTGTTGTATTTATATGTATTGTATTTTAGCGTTGTAGTTGTTGCAAAATGTTTCAAAAAAAAAAGCTTTAAAATGACTTTTATATATTATATCACGTTGGAAAAATTATGAAAATAATAAAGAGCCTTTAAATATTTTATATAACACGAGATTATTAGTAAAAAATTATCTTGTAAAACATAAAACATTATTAAATTGTAATTTTTTTTAGCATAATGAATTTTCACAAATAAAAATAAAAAAAACAGAAAGGCGATGGCGATCACTGGCAGAATATCTAGATTTTAAAAAATACGAAATTTAAACTATCGAACAAGAAGATAAAAATGTAAACAATAAAATGGTTAAGGTTTTAACTTTATTTTTTCAAAAGGAGTATTTAGAAAGTGATGTGATAACAGCTTTATACATGCATTTTGATGCTGGATGTGTCAACAAAAGAAAAAAATAATCGGCTTCAAAACGATATAATGGAAACTTTGGAAATTTTAAGAAACAGAATTTTACAATAGTTTTTTATAATTGTGATTTTATATTCGTAATTTCTTTTTTTCCAGCTAATATTTAAATATATTTAAATATTAAAATAAAATGAAGCAATATATTGAAAGCCATGGTTGGTAAGAATACTTTTTTTATCTTTCAATATTTTTTATGATATAAAATTTTTTTTAAGCAAAAAATTGTTCTCATACTATATCCTAAGAAAACCATATTAAATATTTTACTTATGAACCCAGAAGTTTTGATAAACCTAATGAATTATAGAACTCTATCAATAAAAATGGTGTGTCTAGAAGTTACAATCAAAATTTGAAAAAAGCATGTGCAGAGTATGCTGAAAGAGAAGCGAGTGAAGCGAAAAAAGCAAAAGTCAAACCAGAAGTAGCAGAAGTACCAGAAGAAGATGAATAATTATTTTTTTTGTAATTTTTTTAATTGAATTTAAAAAAAACCTATTTTATTAATAAAAAACTTGGCTTTTTCTTATCTCTATTTTCCTATATAAAGGGTAAAAAAATTAATTCTAGTTTATTTTAGAAAGAGAAAAAAACTAGCAAACAACTCGACAAAAGTCTCATCAGAGCTGTTCCACTTTTTTATCCAGACAATGAATTACATCCTTTGTTGTATGAATTTCACCATTTAAATAACACGTATGAAGAATGGCAAGATATTTTATTTTCTTATTTAAAAAATTTTAACTTGGAGTTGAACTTGGAGAAGAAAAATGGAAGGATTTGTATGATATCTGTATAGCTAAAGATTATGAAAACTGTCTTAATTTGTTTGAAAAAGCTTCTCGTCGCTATATGAATTTTGCAGAACAATCTGCCTCGTGGAGAACGAGCATGTTTGAAGTATGTCGTATGATTAACGAGGACTTTTTAAATATAACAAAATCAACAGTGGAAAATCAACACGAAGAACTAAGAAAAAAACTAGAATAGTTTATTAAAGTGTATAAACTTTATTACAAATCAAAAAATATTGAAAAGAAATGCACTGTTTGGAAAAGCAAACTTAAACAAACTTTAAAACATTATTTTTTGTTTCCTTATCTATCTAACAAATGGGAGTATGATAACTAGAAGAAAAATTGTAAAATATTATAAAACATTTATCCTGCTTGCATAGACCAACCCCCTTGCTTTTCGTTCAACGATAAAGTTTTTCATAATGCCTATTACACCATGTATACACCTGCTCCTATTTATGAATATTTTATAGAAATAAAAGTACACCAAGAAGGAGATAAAGTTTACATTTATAAAGCCTTTGAACGTTGTAATTTTCACGAAAAAAGTGTAATAGAAATGTTTCCTACAGCTCAATGGTTTTTTTCTTTAAAAGAAACTTAAACCATTATGTTCTATACAGAACCATTATGTTCTGTATAGAACATAATGGTTCTATACAGAAAAGGGGACAAAGTTTATAATTACAATACTAACGAAATAGTATCGAAACAATCTATACAGAAATACTTATTATACTAAATATTATGTAACCGCCAAAGAAGAATTATAAACAAGACATTTTTTTTTTTACCATATCAAAAAGTTGATATACAAGTTTATTTACTTGAAATATATTGTTAAAACATTCATAAGTGTCTTTTTTTAACACGTGTACGCAACGAATATTGTCTTTAATAAAATTATTAAAACTTTTGTATTCAGCAACACTAAATTCTGTATATTGTTGTACGTTACCAGCTTTAATAAAACCATTAACAAAATCTTCTAAATAAAATTCAAACATAAATGTTTCATATTTTGGACAGTGTTCATGAGTATGTTTTTTCGTGTAGCTATGTTGATAGTGTTCTAAACATAAACTGTCATTGTTAAAATAAGTAGGTAGTTTACTCAATTTTGGAAAGAGTAATCTGTTTAAATCAAATTTATATACGAGATTTTATAACACGAGATCGTGTTCGAATTTAGAAAATATTGCTTTTAAGTAATCTACAACAGAGCTACAAAATATGATTTCGCTGGTATATTTAAAAGTAGGATAGTACTCTAAGCCGTGAATATTATTCAGACAATATAAAAATACTTTTTTATCTTTCTCTTCTAAGTTTTCAAACTTTTCACAAGGTATTACATGTGTGTGATAAAACTGCTTATCGCTAATCGATCGTAGACATAACTCTCTTTCGCAATTTCTTCCCCATGTATGGATCTCTCGATTAGTAATAAATTCAAAATCTATCATCCATAACTAAAAAAAAATTGCTTTTTTATTAAAAAAAGAAGCGTATTCTTTTAATAAAACGAATAAAAAAATATAAAAACTCAATTTTTAAAAATTTTTTTCATATTTTTTTTATTAAAAAAAATGAATCGCGTTGATAGCACCATTAAAAAAATTCATAACAATTGCGCAGTGTGCGCGCTTGATGAAGTGTCTAAAAGATACAAATATTATGAAAACAAGTCTGGAAATTCTTCACCTTCATCGGATCGTGTAGAAGAAGAACATTATACAGATAAAAAATCACTGGTGCCTGCTCCCATTCCTGAAATCTCTTTGTTGGAGCGTTTAAAGATTCAGATATATTGTTTGTAACTAAACCTTCAATTAATCCAACAGATCTCAAATAGCCAATAAAAGCTATAGAAATACGAGCGCTCAAGTGGTTTTCAAAATAAACAACAAAGGCTTCACTCCAAGAAAGCTTCAATGTATCAATCTTCATTTGGAGCTGGCTTTCACTTTCACACTGTAAAAGTTCCTGGACTTGAGATTTGTATACACTTATTTCTTGTTTTCCAGCATTATGCTTCTTCAACCATATCTCAATATCTGACAAAATATGGTTAGAGCAAGTTACAAGATTCCATTTTGGTAATGCTTTTTCAATAGCCTTGCTTAGACCACTCTCTCCATCTGTTACTATTACAACATTATTTAAAATTGGGAGTTTCGTTTTGAGAGTTTTGAAAAAAAATTTATGGACTATATCAAATTTTCGATCGTGTAATAAAAAGGCTATAGGCATACATGGTTTTTCCACAAGATAACTCATTTGTGCCACTAAAATAGATAAATAAAAATCCCCTAAATTAAAAGTTGTATCATAAGAAAGAAATACTTGAGAACACATCACAAGTTGTTCTATGGATTTTTGTATTCCAAATGATACAGCCAAGTCCGGGTAAGTAGAGATTGTCCACACAAATCCAGGCATCATATAAGCTAGTTCGTGAAGAGTAACAAAAGAATCAACTCCAAGTCTTTTTCCTGCTGATTCAACACTCCTTATATACTTGAATTGTCTAGGATTTCTAGGTTGAAACTGTATGGGCTCATCTTTGACATCAATAAGCATTTCTTTGTAATTCTTTGATTCAACAATAGCACTTCGCACTGATGAAGCTGTTGTTAGGAAATTAATAGCTTTTTTAGAGTTTCCTAAAATGCAATAAAATATAATTTAATTAAATATTAGAAATTTATGAAAAATATCTTTTAAACAAACATAAGATAGAACTGTTATTAAATAATATTTGAAAAGATTACCATGTAGCATAAGGACAGCAAGGTGATGGTTTCCCATATAATGAATAACAACAACATCTTTTTGACACAAATCTTTATTAACAAACTTCTGAAATACAGTTGATGTTCCAGTAGATGTCACTGTGGCATAGTGGAGCTTTGAATAAACTGGCGAACCACGTGGAATTTTACAGCATCCAGTTTGTTTCCATCTATATCCATCAGCGTGCCAGTCATCTAATAAATGAAATTAAAAAAGTTTTTCAAAACAAACAGAACAAATAATTACATAAATAAGGTAGGTGAGTAGCCTTAGCCCTAAGGATGAAAGAGAATGAAAAAAATTATTCAAAATCTTTATTTTATTATGTGAAGGAAAAGGAGGACAAGAGTTGAAAACCTTGATCACCCAAACTAATATTAAAAAATAAAATGCTACTATATCATCTTACATTTTCTTAAATATCCAATTACTATAGACTAAACTTAAAATGTAAATATGATATGCAACACCAAAACATTTGTTAAATGCAAATGTGGTTGAAACATTGCTTTTTAGATGCATTTCATGGTCCTTAAATAACCATCTAGAGCTATTGTGCATCTTTATTAAAGCTATAAAGCTAAAGCTATTGTGCAGCTAATTTATATTTGACATTTTGACCATTCACTTTCCCCGGCTCCTAGGCAAAAAGTATTAAAGGTGGGAATGAGGATTCAGCTATGCAATTTCTCTAATAAAGTAACTTTTATGAGCAGAAACTAAAAAGCTATGGAGTTACATAACTACTTCATAAATTATTACATGAGTATTTTTAAACACTTATATTTACAATTAACTTTCATATTATAAGTGCAATTATACTCATTATACACTTTCAACTTACTGGTTGAAGTCTAGGAAAACATAAACAACTTATTAAGTATACTTATAAAGTTTTTTATTTAATTATCTGGTTATTTACCTTTTTATTATTTGGCATTATACCAACATTGTTGGTATAATGCCACTGGATTACTTCAGCATTGTTGGCAACAATGCTGAAGTAATCCAGGTATGATCAAATTTGCTATATAGATAATCTGTAAGTCTGTAAAGAAGCACATCCTAGTTAAACCTGGCTTATTGAGAGTTGCTTATAAACGATTTAAGAAAGTGTATAAAGTATCATTATTTATTTCATCGTTATTAGCTTTATTAAAGTTTATTTAATTACAAAAAAATCTTAGGTGTTTATGACCTATCCCATTGTTCACTTGAGCAACATACACTTCTCCTGACTTCGGCTTGTTGAGCAGTGTTGACCTTGTATTAATGTCGCTTTTGGTAATAAGTTCAGCAATAACTTCTATTTTTAAATGAGACAGAATATTTGTAAGCTTTGGTATCGCCATTACATAATACACTTACACTTGAAGATATAAGACAAAAATAATAATTTAAATGAGTTGAAACATTTATAAGTACTAGTATCGCCATAATACGCTCACGCTTGACACTAAAGATACTATTTTTTATTAAAAATACTGTTCCTTGCCGTCCGCACTATTTATGATCTGCTCAGCCAATCTGCTCTGCTCAGCCGATTGTACCAACCCATTAAATCGTAAACTCGTAATTCAATTTTTAATTTTTCGCTATCTTCACCAGTCGAATTTAACTTTTCCCACAATATACGTCTGTGTGTTTTGTGAAGTAAAGAAACTCCTGGTTGAAAATAGGTAAGTAGACAGGTTAAATGATTTCTTTCTAAACTTTCAATAGTATTTTCATAATAAAAAATTCATTGAGTGATCACGTGTCCTTGTTCATCCAAACCAAAACATTCTTATGCCAATGTTTCATGAATGCATTGAATGACGATGGAATGACAATGATAATTCAACTCAGATAAAGATTTGACTTTGGAAGTGGCATTTTTTTCAGACTTTGTAATACTCGTTTCACAATCAAACGTCATTAAAAAAGGAAATAAGTTTCTACTTGTACACATAAACGAATTTTGTGGACGATAGTTACTAATGCAATCGCCATATGTAAATTTGTCTGGTTTATAATAACCTTCACATTCGTGTGTCTCTGTAGTAAATTTTTGTCCGCATTCTGAACATTGAAAAAGAACACGTGACTTGTTAGAAGAAAAATGTACAGTAGAAAATTTTTCATTCAACATGCTTATAGCATGAAAAGAATTGTTTTTTTGAAAAATACAAATTTTTATAGTGTTGATTGTTTTTTTCCGTTGATTGGCTTTATTTCTTTCCTCGTCATTAATAAAAACTCTTTGAGAATCTTGATCGTCTTTGGTAATGTTTGCATCACCATAGAAGATGACGAAGAACATTATGAAATATATAACGAAGAAGCGGTTGACTTTAAAATCGCAAATAAAGAAAAACCGCAAGAAATATTTCAAAAAAACCACAAGAAATTAATATACCTATACAAAAAGTAATTTTTTTTTATATATATTTTTTTTATAAAAAGTATTTATATAAAAACCCAGCGTTTAATTCTTTTACCAACTCTTCCAAGTTTACGGTTTGATTTATTGTCTTTATATCTGTTATTTGTTCTTCGTAAACAAGATAATATTCTTTTACAATTGCTCGGTAAATACTGACTTTTAGTAACGATGACGATGTGACGATGTTGAACTCTGTTTTGTACTCGTTGTGTTTAAACTGCTTTTTTTACTCTAGGAACTGTTGTTTTTGTACGTGCCATATTGACAGTGTTTAACGATCTAGGAGTATACCTTATTTTAGGCATTTTATAAGAAAATAATATTTTTTTGTTTATATATATTTCATTTATTGCAAAAAATAATATAGTATTATATCTAAATGAACCTATTTATCTTTTTAGTTATAATAATGAGATATATCACAATAAACAAAATTCAATAGGAAATTTTAAATGACAGCCTAATCGACCAATTCTATATAATACAAGATGGAAAAAAGCGACCAATGAATCAAGTGTTCGCTTACAACCCACAAAGAGGTAATTGATTTACACTTTACACATGAAATCAGAAATAAGTTTTTTTTTTATAATACTATTTTTCTTATAGATTTAGAAGTAATAAAAATACAAAATTTCCGCAATTTTGTCAGAAATTACGTATTAGAAAATAGAGAAGCAAGACCTTCCCACACCCCTCGTAAGTTTAACTTTACTACTTTTTATTAATAAAAATAATATAAATATATATTTTTTTATATTTCCCTCACTCATTTTAGAATGTCCGTATCCAGTATCCGCAAATAGAGAAGTAGGACCTTCCCACTGGGACTTCTCCCCTCGTAAGTTTACCTTTACTGCTTTTATTAATAAAATAATATAAATATTTTTTTAAAATTTCCTTACTTTTTTAGAAAGTCCGGATCCAGAAAATTTTTTAGAAAGCGAAATCATGTAGATTTATGTATATTATATTTTGTACAAAATAAATTTTTTATAGTCTTTTTTTTTTGTTTGTTTATTTTGTTTATTTGTATATATAATTTTTTTTTTGCTTATATGAATTTTATGTTATCTTTTTTTAATACAATAGAAAAAAATGATAAACAAATTATAAATCATACTTCAAAACAAGTGAATCAATTGAAATTATGTTTGTAAATTATTTAAATTAAATTATTTACGATATATACATTTTTTTATAAATGTTATATTTTTTTAGCAAAAATAAAAAAATGAATTTTTTACAAATTAAACTGAAAATAGCTGGACGTTTACAATCACGATGGGAAACTTTGGCTCAATACCTTGGGTACAGAAGAAGAGATATTGAATGCATACATCAAGACTATCGAGACACGAATGAAAGAATGCACAGAATCTTAACTTTATTATATCAAAAACAAGGTTCAGAAATTCAAGCAGCTCGTGCTTTAAATGATGCGTTATGGAATTGGTCTATTGACATTTTAACAAAAGAAATTAATATCGAGCTTATAAACAATTTAAAAGAAACTATGAAAATAATAACAAACTTTATATTGCAATAATTCTTTTTTGTAAATTAATTGTTTTTATTTTTTTTAGCAAACTAATATATTAAAAATGATTCAATATCAAAAAATGTGGATGGTAAGAATATAAACTTGAATTTTTTTTTTTTTTTATATATTTTTTTTATACATTTTTTTTCTCTTAGTTATGGTGAATGTATCAACGAATCAACTATTTGTTACCACGACTTATTATCAACTGAGAAAGAAGAAAAAGAAATAGAAGAAATAATGGACATGGAAGAAATGACAGAAGAAGAATATGAAATTTATTTAGAACAATTACTCCAAAAAGATATAGAAGATATGGAAGAAATCGATTACATTGACGAAATAAAGAAACAAATGATAGAAGAAGTAGAAAAAGAAGTGGAGCAAATAGAAAAAGAAATACACGAAATTTTTGATGAAATGGACTTTGAACAATATATATTAGGCGTTATAAAAAAAATTGGATGATTTACTTGAATTAGTTTTGTAATTATTTTTTTGTAAATATATCTTTTTTTAGACAACTAAAAATAATGAATAATAATGATGATTACAATGATATGTTTCCTGGTTTTGGTGATGTTTTTGAAGATGAGGTAGAAAATGAAGAAGTAGAAAATATCTCATTTCTCAATGAATACCATGATAATTTAAACGAACACGTACTATTAGACATTGAAATGGACGATTTTTTTCTCATATTTTATCTAGTTGCGATGTTTATTAATTCTTTATATTTGATCATTCTTTTTTGTTTTTAAAAACTGGTGTATTTTTATTATTATGGTTTTTATATATAAATAAATGTTTTTTTTTTCAGCAACTACTAAATAAAATGGACAAATTTCCATGTTATTGTTGTGATGAAATTTTTGCTATGGAACAGCTCATGGATCACCAACTCAAATGCACTAAAGACAAATTAGAACAAGCAAACTTTCATGATTGTTTTACATGCAAAAAAAAAGTTAAAGATTTATTAAATCATGAATGTGATTTCGAAGTTCTCAAAATAGGACCAAAAATATGCTTTTTTTGTAATACTGATATTGATGACAACTACTATGAACACTCTGTTATTTGCTTCCATCAGTATAAAGATCAACAAAATCAACATATGGAACAAATTGTTCAAGATGGAAAAACAAACTTAAACAATTTAAATCTTGCGTTTAACTACAACATGAATAGTGTCAAAAATCTTCAAGAAATTATTGCCAGACAAATTGCTGATTATAAAGATATTTTACACAAGCAAAGAGAAGACGATCAAGGAAAAAAAAATCTAAAAGAAAAAATTTCTAAATTACAACAAACCTTGGAAGAAACCAACAAAGAAATGTTAGAATAAAAAAATCTTGTCTATGACAACATACCCTTATTAGCAAATCAAGAAGATATACAAAATTTTAATCAAGAAACAATAAAACTCAATCAAATTGTCGAAGAAAACAGTACAGAATTCTTAACATTTAAAAATCAATTCAACAAACCAAAGAAATAAAAGTAATACAGTAATACAGTAATACAAAGAAATAAAAGTAATACATCTTTAAAGACAGCCAAATCATTGAACTTGATCAAATGAATCGCAGACTACTATCTGATGAAGCTTATTATTCACAACCTACTTACACACTAAAAGGTTATCATTATTGTATGAAAATATATACGCAAAGTACAAACGTAAACAATGTAGCCATTTACTTCCAAAACGTGCGAGGAGACCTTGATGACGCTTTTAAATGGCCTTTTACCAAAAAAGTGATTTGTAGTCTAAAAAATAATGATAAATTTTTTGCTCACACTATTACGAGTGATAATTATCTTTAAACGCAAGTTCTTTCGATAAACCTACAGAAGAATACAATGTAGCTGTTGGTTTCCCCAATTTTATTTCTCAAGAAGAACTGAAACAATTTACTATTAACAATAATTTATTTATTACGATTACTATTCAAAAATATATTATGTAAAAAAATGATTTATTTTCTTTTTTTTTTATGACACTATTTAATCCTATGTAATATTTTTTCATACATTATTTTTTTTAGATTAACTAATAAAAAAATGAAATCAGTAGTGATATTCAGAAAAATCAGTCTTGAACTGACTGTTGCTTATGCGAAAAGTATCAGATTTATGTTAAAATTACCATTTGGAATCAAAGAAATATCATATTTTAATTTCCTTATCTGCTTTCTTCGTTTTTTTTTTTTTTTCTGTTAAAAAAAAGTGCTATTTTTTTTAACAGAAAAAAAAAAAAAAACGAAGAAAGCAGATAAGGAAATTAAAATATGATATTAGGGCTTTTTTATTAAAATTTTTAAATTTTTTTATATATATAATACATTATTTGTTTCTATTTTTTCGTCTTATATTTGCTTCTTTTAATTGATGTTCAATTTCAACATATGATTCGGCAGTATGAACCCAGCGTTTTATTCTTTTACCAAAACTTCCAAGTTTACGGTTTCTTTTATTATCTTTAATTCTGTTATTTTGTTCTTCGTAAACAAGATAATATTCTTTTACAATTGCTCGGTAAATAATGACTTTCACTCTGTGTCGGTGTTAAACTCTGCTTTGTACTAGTTTGTAATTGAACTGCTTTTTTTGCTCTAGGAACTGTTGTTTTAGTACGTGCCATATTTACAGTGTTTAAGGATTTAGGAGTATATCTTATTTTAGGCATTTTATAAAAAAAATGATATTCTTACATTACAATTTATTTATTACAAAAAACAACATGATGTTTTGTATAAAAAACAACTAATAATTCTATTTAGTAAAAAATGGAATACATTAACATAAATAAACTAAATTACATAGTAGAAAAGGACAACAACGGTTTATTTACAAAATTATTTATAACAAAGAACGGAAAAAAATACCGATTGCTTAAGTAAAACCATAATTTAGAATTGGGTAATTTTTTTCATTTTTTTTCTTTTTTTAAAAAATTTAATATTATCAATAACTTTATAACAATAATATTTTTTTTCTTTTAGATAAACGGCTAGAGGTAGCAAATAGTTTTATTGAAAGATTAAGAAAAAGGCAAACGATTACCGAGGTGCGTTCTCGTAAGTTTAATTTTTTTATTCTTTTTTTTTATATAAAATAAAAAAATTATTTTTTAGTATTCACTTTTTTTTTTAGAGAATCTTGATTCTGAACCACAAGAATAAAAAAATTTTTTGCATTTTATTTGTTGAAAAAAAAGTGTATTTTGTAGTCTTTTTTATATATTCTTTTGTTTTATATTCTATTTTTTTATAAACGAAATTTAGTATTTAGTATTATTAATATATCTTAGAAATGATGAATAAAATAATAAATCAACAGCAAAAGAACTTAACGCTCATTGGAAACAATTAGCAATATATTTGAATTTTAAAAGAAACCAAATTAAAAAAATTGATGGAAATTATAAGAAACACTTTGATAAAATCAAAAAAATATTTATTATTTACATTACGCAGCACAAAAACAAAAAAAGAGCAATAACTCATTTGTATTGTATTTTAACAAAGTGGCAAAACGAAACCAGCAATAAAAAACTTTTATTTAATCTATTACAATGTAAATTAGTTATGATAAATGCTTTTTTGTAATAAATATTTTTTTTTTTGCAAAAATAAAATCAATATTTCACGAATCAAACTCAAAATCACAAAAGATTTCAAAAGTCGATGGGAAACAATAGCTGAATATCTGGATTATAAAAAACAAGATATAGAAGTTATTCGTCAAGATATTCAATTAACTGAGGACAGAATGTATCGTGTATTAACTTTGTTATTTCAAAAACATTATTCAGAAATGGACGCAGTAAAAGCTTTACATGATATGTTTTGGTATTGGTTATTAGACATGTCATCTGGAAAAGAAACAAATGAAGAACTTTTAAATAACATAAAAGAGAGCATGAAAATGTTACAAAACTTTATATTACAATAATATTTTTATGTTTAATTTTTTTGTAATTTTTTTATTTTAGCTAACTAATATAACAAAATACCTCAATATATCTTAATTAATTATTATTTAAATTAAATATTAAGTAAATAAACTTGATGCAATAAATGTTTGTTTTATATAGCCGTATTGCTAACAATCTACTTTTATTTTATTTTCATTGTAAAATAGCTTCGTCTCAATTGGTTACTTTGTCACGAAAAAAAAAATCTCAATTCGCAACGTTACGTCTCAATTAGTTTTCTTTTTAACTATATAAAGTGTAACCAAATAAGACGTAACGTAACGTTACTAAATAAAGAATCGAGACGTAACTAAACTACGTGACGTAAATAGATTTTTAACGTGACATTATGTCTTAATTGGTTACACTCTAACAAGTATCAAGATAGACGTAAGGTAACGTAAAATAAATTAAATTTGTGACGCGTTAAATTCGCGATTTAATTTTTAATTAATACGTATCATCACGTGCCTTTAAGTTACAGTAAAAATCATATATTAAGGAATTAGATTGCTTGCTTAATTCAACAATTTTTTTATATACTGTAATTTATTTATGAGTTATGGTATTCAACGATGCATTTGTCAAGACATAAGTAACTAAAAAAAGTTTTAGAAAAATATTTTTTTGTTAAAAAAATCAAACCGCGAATCGAAACGTTGTTTTCGTGACAAATTTGTTATAAAAAAAAATTAGAACTAATTTTTTGTATATTGTTAAAAGTTTAAAAAAATAGCAGTATGGTTTTTTTAACTTATAAATATTAATTAAAAAAAAACCATGACACTTATAATTATAACAGTGCACTTTTAGTAAGTGTAAACTAAGACGCAACATAACGTCAAAAAAATCTATAGCTATTTTAAATGCGTCTAACATTTAGATTATATAAAGTTACATCACGTTTTATTTGATCAAAAGCTTTTAAATTAATAAGTTTAGCAAATAATCTTTGTTAAATAAAACCCACAAGCAATCCCATGTAATTATTATATATATACTTAATCCTTTTTTATATAAAAAAGATCTCAAATAATTCCTGTTTCTTATAAAATAGCTAAATCAGATTGCTAGTGGGTTTGATTTAAAATGAAACTTTTTTTAAGTCTTATAAACGGCGTAAATCGTTAATAAATCGAAGACGGCATATTAAAACATTTTTAATACAAGTTTTTTTTGGAAATTTTTTGATTAAAACTTAGATTTCAATGCGGTAGAAAAGTATTATGTTGAGGTACATGAAACAATACAGTTGATGTATGAACACTCCATTGCGCCTGTACCTTAAACTTATATCTGTAAATGGCGTAAACACGATTTGGGGGAGGGGGAATCAGGGGTCAATTATAAAAGAAAGAAGACACTAAACTAAAAAAAATGTAGGAACGTTAAAAGCGTAGATTCTTTTATTGAGGTGGAGGGTACTAAAAAGGAGAAGGGGAAGAAGGATTGAAATAAAAGCGTACGTACTTAATGAAAGACTCCTAATTAGAAATACATTTATACATATACAATTAGCAATGATAGCTAAAATTATGCTTGCATTTTTCGGCTTTTAAACTAGACAAAAGGGGTGTTCAAAAATTTTTTATTATAAAACAAAAATACACAAGAAACCCAATATGGAGCAAATATGAATAAAAATACGATTACAAAATAAAAATTCTAAAAACATTGACATTTACCTTGTGCTCAAGCAGCAATAAAACCCCGGAAAATGCGCTAAATATTTTCTGAAAACAAAATTTATTATGTGATAATGACCCAAATTCATTTTAGATTGTTATGTATTCCGGTTTTTTCATAAATGTTGTTTAAATTAAAATAAAAGATTTAGGAAAAAAATAACTATGGGCATTTTTTTGGGGCATTTTTAGAGGTGTTTTGCCGCTAAATTTATTTAATTTGTCAAAAAAGTTTTACTGTTGTGCTAATGTGATTTCAATAATTATTTAATTGGATAAATGTTTTTTTTTTATCGATTCTATTCCTTTAAAGATGTAGATTTTATTTT
Organism: Hydra vulgaris; assembly: GCF_038396675.1. Taxonomy (NCBI): domain Eukaryota; kingdom Metazoa; phylum Cnidaria; class Hydrozoa; order Anthoathecata; family Hydridae; genus Hydra; species Hydra vulgaris. The sequence continues at coordinate 37,230,687 of NC_088926.1, forward strand.
TATATTTTAAAGATTCTCTGCAGCTAAGATCGCAAAAACGCATTAACCTTCATAAGGTGGCAGAGGCGCTCGGGGATCAATTAAAACGAATGACAATGCATGCAAAACGCGCAGTAATCAAGGCAGAAGCAAGACTAATAGGCATACCTAGTCGGGCACCAAAGAAGGCTAGTATTGCTCCTAAATCTACTGGAAATGATAATTCTGACAGTAACGCCTTTGATGATATTTGCAACGATAATAGTTAGTTTACCAAAGACAGTGTTTAGAGGCAAAATGTACACAGATTATAATATTACTATTTTAATAATTTTTTTCGTTATAATAAACTTCTGAATTAAAAGCTTTTCTCTGATCGTCATTAATGAATTTTAAATGAAAATTAAAATATATATGAGGATAAGGAAGATGAGTAATCAGGTGCGATCGATCCCCCTTTATTTGATTATTCTCTTTATTTCAAACAACTTTTAAATGTAAAATAAAGAAAAAATTATATTTACTATTATTTGCCTTTTTTCTAAAAAGTTTCACGTTACGGGTTTCACGTTACGGGTCTACAAATTATCACGTTACGGATATATATATATATATATATATATATATATACATATATATATATATACATATATATATATATACATATATATATATATATATATATATATATATATATATATATATATATATATATATATATATATATATATATATATATATATATATATATATATATATATATATATAGATGTACATATACGTATTTATTTATATATATATACATATACATACATATATATATATATATATATGTATATATATATATATATATGTATATATATATATATATATATATGTATGTATATGTATATATATATATATATATATATATATATATATATATATATATATATATATATATATATATATATATATATATATATATATATATATATATATATATATATATATATATATATATATATATATATATATATATATATATGTATATATATATATATATACATATCTCTATATATATATAGATTTACATATACATATATATATATATATATATATATGTATATATATATATGCATATGTATATATATATATATATATATATATATGTATGTATATGTATATATATAAATATGTATGTATATGTATATATATATGTATATATATATCCATATATATATATATATATATATAAATATATATATATATATATATATATACATATATATATATATATATATATATATATATATATATATGTATATATATATATATATATATGTATATGTATATATATATGTATGTATATGTATATATATATATGAATATATATATCCATATATATATATATATATATCTATATATATATATATATATATATGCATATGTATATATATCAAAGGTGGGCACTTCCGATAAAAGTTCCGATAATCGATAATCGATAATTATCGGATTAAGAAAAAATTATCGATTATCGGACTAACCTAACTATCGGACTATCGATTATCGGACCGGCAAAGTTGAACTTCCGATAAAGCGATAATTATTGGATCAAAGAAAAATTATCGTAATAAAATTTTTTTATAAACTATCGGACTAAATTATTGGACCGACTCAAAACTATCGGCCTAAATTATCGGACAGACTCAAAACTATCTGACTCCTATTTTTTAAAATGTTTATATATTTAATATTTTGAATTTCAAAATTGGAGTATTTTTCACGAAAAAGACGACATTTAGACAGCCTTCCGCGGCATACTTGGACAGGTGGCGCGTAATTTGAACAATTTATAATAGTAACTCCGCTCTCGCTGGGTCCTTGCTGCATTCATTTTATCGTTCTGAGTATCACCAGAAGAGTCTGAGTGTCTCTGTGCTTTTAACAGCAGTTAAGTCTGATAAGTTAAGTTTTTTTTTTTTATTCAGTTAAGTTTTTTCCGCAATTTTCACCGCGAACGGACGTGTTTTTAAGAGCGTTTTAAAAAACTTATAATAATGGCGAAAAACTTTACACCAGCACAACTTAAAGAAATCCTTGAAAATCATGAGAATACTATGATGAAAATTTTTAATGATCGGATAGAAAAAATGGAAATTAAATTTAATAACATAAAAGATGAAAACTTTACGTTAAAAAAAGAATTATCTGAGGTACAGAAAGCTGTTGAATTTATAAGCAAAAGCTATGATAAAATAATAATTGAACTTACAGAATTAAAAAAAACAGAGTCGAAAAAATCACCAGATATAAGTAATATTGAAAATGGAAACAATAACATTGAAGAGAAAATAGCAGAACTAGAAGACAGAAGCCGTAGAAACAGCTTGAGATTTGTTGGGATTGAAGATTAAGCTAATGAAACTTGGGAAGAAAGTGAACAAAAAATTAAAGAATTCCTCAATACGAAGCTTCATATACAAGAAAATATTTTAATAGATAGAGCCCATCGAGTTGGAAAAGAAACAGGAAAAAACAGATCAATAGTTGTTCGATTTCAAAACTACAAAGACAAAGCCCTAGTGTTAAACAAATATACGACGATGAAGCTTTGGATCGAGCGGTTGTACGTTAACGAAGACTTTAGCGATTTTACAATAGAACGAAGAAAGCTTTTCAAAGAAGCGAAGGAATTGCGAGCGAAAGGTAAGTTTGCTAAAGTAACTTACAATAAATTAATTACTCGTGACCTTTAATTATAAAGGAATTCTTTTAATATTCTATAATCAAATTTAAAAACAAAAATGGATGACTACGAATCCTTTACTTTTAATTTTCATGATAAATACTTAAAATCAGATCTTAATTCAGATCCACATGTCAACTTTTTTAATGATGTGAACACACGTTGTTCTTATCTTTATCCCAATAAGTGAAAAGAATTTTTTAATAAAAACGGCACTGAAAATCAAAAAATCAGAATTCTTCACATTAATATTAGAAGTCTGAATAAAATTTTGAAAAGTTTTGTGATTTTTTAGATGAAACTGAAAATATTTTTAATATAATTTGCTTAACAGAAACATGGATTTCTTCGAATGAGTTTAAAAATAATTCCAATTTCCATCTTCCAGGTTTTGAAACAATTTTGTTAGAAAGACAAACAAATAAACGGGGTGGAGGAGTTCTGATTTACGTTAAGGAACACATTGTATATCATATTAGGAATGATATGTGCGTTTCTGACGGTGATAAAGAAATCGTAACTATTGAAATTTTAAACAATAAAAAAAAAAGTATTCTATTAAGCTGCTGTTATAGACCACTAGATGGTGCGTCTGAAAATCTTAGTTTCTTTTTACAGCGTAATATCATTCACAAAGGTAACAAAGAAAACAAAATTACTTTTATAATTGGAGATTTCAACATGAACTGTCTAATTTATAGTAAAGATAAAAAAGTAAAAAGTTTTTATGATGAAATATTTATGGCAGGAGCTTTTCCTTTAATTAATCGCCCTACTAGAATAACCAAAACTTCAACGACGTTGATTGACAATATTTTTACAACAGATATTTATAATAAGAAATTACAAAAAGGAATTAAAAAAACCGACATATCCGATCATTTCCCCATTTTTCTACAATTCATACTGTATCCTCTAATAACCCCGAAAGACAAAATATAATAAAAAAACGTGTCTTCAACGAAAACAATATAAAATCCTTTCAATATCAATTATCACTTCTGCATTGGAAACATATTAACTTTAGTGATGACGCAAATACAATATATAAAAAATTCTTTGATACTTTCTTCTCAATATACAATGCAAACTTTCCACTTTGTGAACAAATAACAAAAAAAAAAACCTTGAATAGTCCATGGATTACCAAAGGACTTAGAAAATTCTCTAAAATTAAACAGAAACTATATATAAAATATTTAAAAACAAAATCAGATGAAAACCAACAAAAATATAAAAATTACCAACATTTATTTGAAAAAATTCGTAAAAAACTTAAAAAAAATTATTATTTAAATTTAATTAGTAAATTTAAAAACGACTCAAAAAATACTTGGAGAACGTTGAAAGAAATAACAGGAAAACAAAAAACAAATTCAAACTACCTTCCTAAAGTAATTAGAGTAAATAAAACAAATATATATGAACCAAACGAAATTGCAAACGAGTTTAATAAATATTTTATTGATATAGGAATTAAATTGGCAAATAAGATTCCTATTACGGAAAAAACTTTTAGTGATTTCCTAGAGCCTATAAATAATTCGCTTTTTATAGACAATTTATATTCTGACTTATCTTTTGATGAGTTTGAGAGAGCTTACAAATCTCTTAAAAGAAACAAAGCTACAGGTGCGGACGAAATAAATGGCAACATAGTCATAGATTGCTTTGAAAATTTAAAATGTATTCTTTATAAAGTGTTCAGGGCATCTATACAGCAAGGTGTATTCCCCGACCAATTAAAAATAGCTAAAGTTACTCCAATTTACAAAGACGGAAAAAAATCAAATATTAGTAATTATCGCCCTATCTCAGTTCTTTCAACCTTCTCGAAAATTTTAGAAAGAATTATATACAATAGAACATACAAATACCTTAATCTAAATAAACTTCTATATAAAAATCAATTCGGTTTTAAAAAAAATTGTTCAACTGAACAAGCCATTACACAGTTCATTCGTGAAATTTCCAATTCATTTGGTAGATCACAATATACACTAGGTATTTTCATTGACCTATCAAAAGCATTCGACACGGTCGATCATAAAATTCTACTTAAGAAACTCAAATTTTATGGAATTAATGGCAAATTAATAAAATGGTATAAAAGTTATTTGACAAATAGAAAACAATTTGTTTTCTATGGAGATTATTTTCAAAATGAAAAATTAATTGACATAAAATGTGGTGTTCCACAAGGTTCTATTCTAGGCCCACTTTTGTTTTTAGTCTATATAAATGATTTAAATAAAGCTTCTAACCTTATGAGTATCATGTTTGCGGACGATACTAATTTATTTCTGTCAAACAGTGACATTTATGAGCTTTTTTCAAATATGAATAAAGAACTCAATCACATCTCCAACTGTTTTAAGTGCAACAAGTTAACGTTAAACATTGACAAAACAAAATGGATCCTTTTCCACTCCCTCGCAAAAAAGCGTTTTTTACCAAATAATTTACCTAAACTTTTCATTGATAAAATTGAAATAAAAAAGGAGTCGGTCACAAGATTTTTAGGCATTTACATTGATGAAAATATTACATGGAAGTATCATATCGACTTTATTTCTACTAATTTGGCCAAAAGTATTGGAATTCTATATAAGGTCAGATACTATCTAAATAAACAAAATTTAATTCAACTCTACTACTCATTTATACATAGCTATATAAACTATGCCAATATTGTTTGGGGAAGTACCTCTAAAAGTAAGTTACGAAATCTCTACCATCGTCAGAAAAACGCAATGCGTTTAAAATGTTTTGAAAATCGTTTTTCTTATTCTAATATTTTGTTTAAAAGCGTTAAAGCACTTAACGTGTACGAACTCAATGTCTATAATATTTTATGTTTTATGTTTCGTTGTAAAAGTGAACAACCATTGTTCATTTTTAAAGATCTTTTTACCCATAAAGCTATAAACAAATATACTTTACGAAATAATAATTTAATAATTGAACCCTTTTGTCAAACAAAGTTTAATCAATTTTGCATAAACTATCGAGCACCGTATTTATGGAACAAAATTGTTGTTCCAAATTTTGATTTGTCAATTTCGTTTTCTGTTTTTAAAACTAAATTAAAAAACTTTATTCTTTTTACTGACAATATATATAAATATTTTTGAAATGTAAAATTATTTTCTGTTTTTGTTTGTTCTACATTGTTAATAATTATTAAATCAATTGTATTTTTATTATATTATATATACACGTTTGATATATTTTATATGGTTCTGACGACAAGATCTTTTGGATCTTGTTTCAGATACCAAGTTTATGTATTGTTATATTGTTATATTACGATTAATAATTGTAAACTTAAAAAAAAAAAAAGTCTGCTATTATTAAAATGGACAGATTTTTGATCCCTTCTACAAGGCGGCCTTTTAGCGCCATGAGCCTAAGTGATGAAGTCTGTGAAGGCACTACCAGCCGGGAAGTCAGCCCGTTAACACAGGAAAATGTCGCTTCTTTAGCCAGGACTGACATATCCAGTCAGGGGGACAACCAGATTGCTCATAACAGCGGAACCAGCAGGACCAGCTTGTCCGAGCCCCTGCCCTTTGTCTTACAGTACATCAAATCCTACTTTGGACCAGGCAAAGGCAGTTTGAAGATGAAGTGCAAGGCCACAATGTGCAACAAGGAGATCAGCTACGCAGCGTCCTCTTACAACAACCTCAAGGTCCACTACAAAACACAGCACCCTCTGGATTATCCGGCCTTCGTTGCTGCCCTGAGCGCCGGCTCCAAGCGTGGCAGACACTCTTCTGGAGCAAGGTATATTTAATTTTAATAGTTACAGGTTTCTTTAGTATAATATCTCCAGTATTAATGTATCTGATGTATAATATCTTCCGTATACAGGTATCTGTTGTATAATATTTTCAGTATACAGGTATCTGTTGTAAAAAAGACTTCAGTATACAGGTATCTGTTGTATAATATCTTCAGTATACAGGTATCTGTTGTAAAATATCTTCAGGATACAGGTATCTGTTGTAAAATATCTTCAGTATACAGTTATCTGTTGTGTTGTATAATAACTTCAGTACACAGGTATCTGTTCAACAGATACCTGTGTACTGAAGTTATTATTCAACAAATACCTGTATACTGAAGATATTTTACAACAGATACCTGTATACTGAAGATATTTTACAACAGATGCCTGTGTACTGAAGTTATTATACAACAGATACCTGTATACAGAACATATTTTACAACAGATTCTGTTGTAAAATATGTTAAATGTTATATGATAAAAAATTTTTAGCAGCAACTTCACATGTTTTATGTTACAGAAATTCCCATTTAATATGAAAAGGGAACAATTTTTTTCTGTACATGTTTGTAAAAAGGTTCGATTAAGAGCTGGATCCTCAACTTCGGATATGGATCTATATCAAAAAGTTTCAGATCTGGAACACTGATAGTAAGAAAGTCTCTTTAAATAGGTTTGTTGTAAATTTTTTCTTTTTTTTTAGTGACACTTCAGAAGGCGGGGTCCTTCGTCCTGCGAAGAAACAAAATAGCATCGAGTACGCTTTGAAAGAGAAACTTGACCAGAAAAAGGCCCTTAATCTCTACTATAACTTCTTCATCAAAGACATTGTGCCCGCTCACCTGACAGACTCTCTTGCCTTGAGGGATTTTTTGAAACTGCTGAATCCAAACTTCATTGTCCCTTCCAGGAGGAAGCTCAGCAGGGACATAGCCGTGAGAGGAGAGGAGGCCAAATGCATCCTGACCAATCTCCTGGCAAAAGTCAGCTATGTGGCGACCACAGCAGACAGCTGGAGCGCCCACAACAGGGCCTTTATTGGAATGACAGTGCATTATATCGACCCTGTCAATCTCGACAGAAAAAATGCTATCCTGGGCATAAAGGAGATAAAAGTCCAGCAAACTGGTGCCTACCTCGCCAGGGTCATGCTCGACCTGCACCAGGAGTTCGGCATCTCCACTAAGGTCATCAGCACAACAACTGACAATGGTGCTAACTATGTTGCCGCCTGCAACATCCTGCTGGGTGGAGATGCAGAGGAGGGTGAAGAGGAGTTTGAAGAGGTAGGCTAATCGTTATTGTAAAAAAAAAAAATTCAATGATTTAATTTTAAAGTTTCACTTTTGCTTATTGAACAGCCCAGATTGAGTAAGAAATGTTGCTAAAATGAAAAGATTTAATCAATTAAAATTTGATTAGTATTGAAATTATTTTAAGACAGGAATCTATATATTTGATAAAAAACCATACCCCCCTTCCCCTTTGTGAACTTTTTTCCCCTTTTATATTTAAAAAAATATATATTTGTATATGGTTCTGGGACCATATTCCCCCTGCACCCGGGGTATTTCCCAATATATAGACCCCTGATTTAAGAAGAGCTCATCCAATAAGAAATTTATTTGAATGTGGATTTCATCCGTTCTTTTCTTTTTGAAAGAAATAGATAAGTTTAAACTATTTTAAATGTTGTTATTACCATACATATTAGTTATTATTACCTTATTATTTATTTATTTTCTAATTCACTAATGAATTCAGGAGGATTGTGACCCTGACCTTGACTCTGATGAGGCTGTTGTCATGAACATCTTGGTGGAGGACCTCCTGGAGGAGTGGATGGATGATGAGGTCTGCAAAGAGCTGCCCAAGCACCGCCGCTGTGCAGCCCACACAGTCAACTTGATGGCAACATCAGACATTAGCAAGGTGATTTTTTACACTTAAGTTTTAATAGAATATTTTAAGTTAAGTTAAGTATTATTTAATTATTTGTTACTAACTCTAACTTATCAATTTTTAAACGTAATTTTAAATGATAATATAATTTCTAAGGTGCCAGGCTGAAACTATGGTGGGAGGGCTCCCTTCACTAAGACAGTTGGCAAGGCACAGGGATTGTGGAATTGTCAGAACAGGAGGATAGTGGCGGCCAATCAGATCAAGGAGGCCATCAGTAAAAAGCTTCAGAAACCAGGGGTGACACGCTGGAACTCATACTACGATTCCTGTGCTGCTCTGCTTGAGGTGCTGGAGGACCGAGATATGATGGAAAAGCTGAATGCTGTAATGCTTAAGAAAAGCTTGCCTTATTTGTACAGTACTGATAAGGACCTGCTCGCTCAGTACTGCAAGATAATGAAACCGGTTGCAACATGCCTGGACACCCTGCAGTCTGAAGTGAATGCCTATATGGGCATTCTCCTGCCTACTATTAAGCTGATGAAGGACCAAGAAGCAGGCTTGAGGAGGGATAACAGCATTGTTGAGGGGCAGGCGTTGATAACATACCTGCTGGAGAACCTTCAAAATCCACGTGTGGCCTTGAAGGGGAGGTTTGAGAAGATGTTTGAGGATAAGGACCTTCTAGTGGCCACTGCCCTCCACCCCCATTTCAAGCTAAGTGTGGTTGGGTATCTTAACCCAGCCTTGAAAGGTGACATCAAGAGGCAAATTGTCAGACAGATGGTGATCAGGGCCAGCCCTGGAGAAGAGACTGGTGGAGAGACTGGCCAGATGCAGAAAGAAGATGAGGAGGACCCCTTCAAGTACATGAGGGACGACGACGATCTGTTGGCAAGAAAGGGTGTCCTTGAGGAGGACATTGAAAAAGCTTACGATGAGTGGAACAGAATCAGAGTGAACAGTAAACTACGTGTCTCTTATGACCAGTTCCCCCTGCTCCACAGAGTTGCCTGGTTGGATATGTTCCTCAAGTACAACACCCCCCTCCCCTCCTCCGCAGCTGTGGAGAGGCTGTTCAGTAGTGGTTCAGATATCTTGAGGCCTAAGCGGTCGAACCTGACAGCCGACAACTTTGAAAAACTTGTTTTTATCAAGGGTAACCTTCCCTTGCTTTCTTAAAATAAATTTTTTGTACGTTTTCTTTTTACAACTTTCTAAAATTTGTTGGAAAAATTACCATTCTCTTTTTTGTCGAAATTTTCTAATGCAAAAATTTTTGTTGTTATTTTTTTTTATATGCTAGACAGCAATTTTTCTATATACCACCATGGCATACTGCTTTGGGTGACAAGATAAACTATAAGATGCATTTAGTTATTTATGTTTTTGATATTTTGAGATAATTATGATCGGAACATGCATTTTGGAGGTCAACATGTTAAAAAAAAACCTCAGAGGAAATTTTTTTATTCTGGAATTTTTTAACATTAATACACAAGATCTTTCAAGAGAAGAGATAATTTCATCAATTAATTTTTTTATCTGAGATTATCGGACTAAAATTATCGGACCGGTAAATCTGGGAAATTATCGGACTTAAAATTATCGGATTGGTCTTTTTTTTTTGAACTATCGACTATCGGACTATCGATTATCGGACTATCGATAATCGGACCGGTGAATCTGGAAAATTATCGGACTATCGGTTAGATAGTAAATAAAATAAACTATCGAAAACTAAACGAAAGAAAATAAACTATCGGACTATCGATTATCGGATTAAGAAAAAATTATCGGGTGCCCACCTTTGATATATATATAAATATATATATATATAAATTAAATATATATATATTTTTCTATAAATTGAATTTTTTTTGAGACTTAGTAACTCTTCCTGATGATCCAGCAATGGTGAAACTTAAAGTCGAAGATAAAAGTTCGATAAGTGTTTTTTACTAATTTATTACTGCTCTGTTCTTTAAGAACATTGAGCACTCTAACATAATTTACATATATATATATATATATATATATATATATATATATATATATATATATATATATATATATATATATATATATATATATATATATATATATATATATATATATATGTATATATATATATATATATATATATATATATATATATATATATATATATGTATATATATATATATATATATATATATATATGTCTATTTATATATATATATATACATATATATATATATTTATATATACATATACATATATATATACATATACATATATATATATAGATTACATATACATATATATACATATAGATTACATATACATATATGTACATATATATATATATAGATTTACATATACATATATATTTATATATATATATATATGTATATATATATATATATATATATATGTATATGTATATGTATATATTCTTTTGTTTTAGTACCCCTCAAGAAAAAACGTGTATATATTGTCAATTTTGACAATTTGTAAGGCCGCTAACGAGATTTAAATTATGTTACGGTAAGGTTTTTGTTACTATTAAATATTACGAGGATTTATTTAGTACTTAGTTTTTGTTTTAAGTTTATATGTGATATACATTGTGTGATTGGTATTAGGCTACTCCTTACTCTCAAGACGATGGTACGTTAGTCTATATTATATAGGCTATAAGAGAAAATTGCAGCAATAATGTAGGACAATAATTAGTTTTTTACACGCATACAAAATAACAATTAAATATCGCTAATTTGAAAGTCGCCGCAGGTGATCACGTCTTATTAGGTCAAAATGTTACGTATTAATACGCTATACGTTACATCTCGGATACGTAAAAATTATATTTTTGCACGTAACGTTACGTTACAATGTTACGTATCATTACGTAAAATCTTACGTCTCGGTTACGTAAAAATAACGGACATTTTGAACGTAACGTAACGAATCTCGTTTACGTTACAATACGTAATGTTACCTGAAAATGTTATAGAGGATTATTAATAATAATTTATTTATCACGATTACTGTACAATAATATGTCCAAAATTGACATATTTTTTTTCTGTTTTATATATAACTATATAACAATTTTTTTTTTTTCAGGTAATGATTTTTTTTTTACATAAATTATTTTTCTTAGATTACCTAATAAAAAAAAATGAATTCAGTAGTGATTTTCAGACAAATCAGTCTTTAACTGAGTTTTGCTAACGTGAGTAGTATCAGGATTTATGTTAAAATTACCATATGAAATCAAAGAAAATTTGAAATGCGATGGATATAATGGAATATATCAAAGACAACGTTATAGAAGATAAGCAGGGTCATATTTATGAAACTATGGAAAGCAAATTGGAATTTTAACTTAAAATGTGCAAAGTCATTCATCGTATCGAAGTTGTTAACAAATATAAAAAATCAAATACCACGATTACCAACGTACGAAGAAAGCATGGTTAAACATTTACCACCTGTTTATTCTTCATCAAACGAATTTTATCTAAGCGCAGTCGTCCACGCCAAACAAGAAGAACTTTTGAATTTTTATAACCCTTAACCTGAACCACCTGACGCACCTGAATGTGCTCAAGAACCTAATTTCTGCTAATATTTTTTTTTTTTTTTTTTTTTCATATTTGTATTTTTTTAGACTACTAATTTAAAAAAATTGATCATGGAAAGCAACTGGGGTAATACTGGCAGAATACTTGAAAATGAATTTAGTCCGTTTCACTACTTTCTACATAAACGTAGAAAAAAAATGGAACGAGAAAAAGGATCAAAAAGATTGACAGAAAACTGAAGATCGTTGCACTTATTTAGAACACATTTATTCACACATTAAAAGCATTGAACACGAAACACTGATTTGGTTTGAACCACGCGAACGACATTTTTCTTATTTTCTTCTTCATTACGACGATGATAGATTAGATCCTTTTACATATTGCCAGACTATGGTCCTCGTTATTTATTTTGAGAACATTTAGATTTTTTTTACGCACAAGCACATTTTTTATATACGCCAATTAAAATATTGTATACACATTATTTTCAACTTTATTTAAACAACACTCATTATGAAGACTTTTATATTTTATTAATAAATATATAAATTGGTCTTTACAACAATATTATTTTATTTCAACAGAAAAATTTGTACATATGAATGATGTTATTTTATATTTATAGCTAGAAAAAAAATAATGAACAAAATAATCAAAAGTGGTTATGGCAAGAAAAAAATAACCAAAAAAATTAGAAATCAAATGCACGGTTATTTATTTCTTTTTTTTATATTTTGAATAAAAAATTTTTATTAAAACTATTGTTTTTCTTTTTTCAATGTCATATTCCAATTGCATCAACGTTATTTAAGTACAAGACTAGAACATGTTATATTTCTCTACTGATTTAAAATAAAAATCCATTTGGCTAAATATTTTTGTCAACCTGACAATGCAACAAAATCCTACGTGGACTTGGTTTCCGAATACCCATCAATGCACACAAATTATATTTATTATATACTAAGTCGGGTTTGATCCTAAATGTTTTTATTTGTAAAATCAACATGACTTATTATATATGCATATAAACACATATATCCATGTGATTAACGCATATATATACGAATAATTAAATGTAAATATATATAAAGTAATGGGGAAAATTATATTAATTAAACTTGCGGAATCCCATGTAGAACAATATTCTCAAGTTTACATTTAGTCCGTGATCTTATAGATTACGCGCAATTTAAAAATCTACCTAGTTTCATTTTGTCAATAGATCGAGAAAAGGCGTTTGACGAAGTCGAAGAGAAAATTTTGTATCTTTTTGTTAACACCTTATATTCAGAAGCTTCGGCATCTGTTCTGAATTGCGGGTTCCTGTCAGCCTCTTTTTCTACGGAAAGGGGAGTTAGACAGGGCAATCCCTTCTCTTTCTCTTGCTGTAAGTTTTCGTCGCCGAAGCTCTCGCTTTGCTGATCAGAGAAGGTAGCAGAGTAGAGGGTTTCCCGCTACCAGGTACATCTAGACCCCTTAAAATACAGCAGTACGCAGACGATTCGAACTTTTTTGCCAGGGACGTAAAATCAGTCCGTTTTTTCTTCGAAAAAGTAAAACTGTATGAAAAAGCAAGTGGTTCAGTGATCAATGCCTCAAAAACCAAGGGTCTCACCCTTGGGGATTTTGATTCCAAAATGTACCCTGAATTGGACGGCATAGAGTGGAACAACTCCGGTTTCAAAATTTTAGGTGTTACCTTTTACACCAGACTGAGCGATGCTACAAATTTCAACTGGTTAGTAACTCTAAACAAAATAGAGAAAAAACTGAAGTTTCTGGGACTACGTACTTTGTCACTTAGGGGAAAGACTATGTTGATAAATACGTTAGCAATGTCAAAAGTGTGGTTTCTGGCAAACGTGCTGCCCTTTTCCGAATAAGTGATACAACGTCTGCACAGAGCCATTTTCAAAAATCTGTGGCAAAATTACAATCCGGTAAAGAGAGAGACACTTAATTTACCCGTTAAAAGCGGGGGTCTCGGAATTTTATCACCGAAGGAGCAAAGTCTTGCACTTCGCCTCAAAACACTCTTTTAACTGAAAGAATGCGAGGAGGACAAAGCTCACGATTATTACTACTTTTCAAAGTTTTGGTTGGCGAGTTCACTTATAAAATTTACGAACCAAAACCAAAGGTGGAACTTTTTAAAGCAGAACAATTTTCCGAAACACTGGGACAACAAAACGTCTCAGTGCTACAAAACAACAATCGAAATATTAGGCAAAAAAGGGGTCCCTTTTTAACATCCCCCTAAAAACAAAAAAAAAATTTTACTTAGAAGTGGCAAAAAACAAAAAGACAGTCGTGCCAGCAGAACTTTTCAACAAAACGGTTCAACAAAAACACCAATGCCGTGGACCCAAATTTGAAAAAAAAACTTCACCTCCCACGCATGCGGACCGACTCAAAACATCCTCTTTCGTTTTTTACAGAACAGTTTACCATCTGCGGCCTTGCTAGCCTAAAGCACAAGGCAGCAGATCGTCAAAAATAACAAATGCAAAACTTGTGGTAAAATCAAGGACAACATCCATATCTTTGCCTACTGTCCTCCTTCAGTTGATATTTAGGAGTATTTTAAACATGTATCTAACTCCTTGACTTCCCGAAACATTTTTTCTCCGATAAACTCGATTTTCTCGATTGAAACTGCGAATTTATCGGAGAAAAACCCCACTTCGCAGCTGCTGTTGACACTCACTCAAAATCATCATGAGTGCAATATGAAACAGTAGATGCCACCACATGTTTAGTAACAAAAAAATTGACCCAATGGTAGTGATCAGGGTAATATTCAGGAACATTAGGAATATTATTACCTTAAAATATAATTATCATGCACGTAGAAACACGCGAACATTTTCTATAAGTATTTTTGTATTAAAAATGTTTTCTGTCAAGTAGAGAATGGAAGTCTAAAACTAAACATATGAGTTAAAATAAATCAACGGCTCGTTGTAGTTTAATAAAGACCTCCTTCCCTTTTGCTATTCTTTTTGTGTTATACAACAAAATTATGATTCTATATGATTAGCCAAATCACTGCCAGCCCTTATTTTGTAAAATATTATTTAACACATAAGTTTTTATCTATAGTGTTCGTAACGTAATGTTTAGGTAAAAGTCCTGTAATTCTTTTTAAATTTTTTTAGATATAAATCCTACTTTTACCTTATGAATCTTTCTTTAACCTATTTTGAAATCTCTCCTTTTTTTTAACCTAATCTAAACTCTCGGTTTCTTTCCGCACAACGGCATAAAAATAAGAAAGAAATCATACAAAAAAATAAATAAAACCGAAAAAACCACAAAAATATACAAAATCAAAAAACACAAAAAAATCAAAAATACAAAAAATGTATAGTACAATAAATAAAAATTAAAAAATTACGAACAATTGTAAAAACTTTATATTGTAAAACTACTATAATTAGAAAACCTTAGCTAATATAATATCGAAGAAAAAATTGTAAATATTTATCATTTTGTAATATAAGAAAAAATATATATATATAAATATATATATATATATATATATATATATATATATATATATATATATATATATATATATATATATATGTGTATATGTATGTATACATATTTGTATATAAATATGTATATATATATATATATTTTCTTTTTTTTTTTTTTTTTTTTCTTATATTACAAAATGATAAATATTTACAATTTTTGCTGGATACATCTATATATGTATGTATATATATATATATATATATATATATATATATATATATATATAATATATATATATATATATATATATATATATATATATATATATATATAGATGTATCCTGAGAAAAAAAAACTGTCTAATCTTGTTCAGTACTTAGTAAGTTCCCGACGAGTACTTACTAGGAATTTAGTAGGAATAGCAAGTTTTAGCAGGAAACTTGGTAGGATTAGCAAGTTTTAGTAGGAAACTTAGTAAGAATAATAAGGTTTATACTCGGAACTTAGTAAGTTTTATTAAAAATAATATTAGTTTATAGTTTTTTTTAGTTAATTTCATATTTTTATTTAAGGCTTAATTGAATTATTTGGGTTTTAAAGATTGCATATTTATATTAGCAGGATTATTTTTCAAGAAATATGTGTGTTAAAGTAAAAATGTAAAAATAATTATTATTCTATTTTTACTTAAACATAAATAATTCTTGAAAAAATAACCCTACAAATCTAATATAACTAGTCGCCTAAGCAACGAGGACGCTTATTTATAAAACAATAATAATAACATATAACAAATAATAAAGTGAAGTTGTTTAACTAGATCATTTAGAAAAATACAGTAAATAGCGATGGTCAGTTCGTTTCGTAATTTCGCAGGTGACAGTGGAATAATTGCACCCCTAAGATTTGTCTTGAACTTTTATGACCATAACTGTATCTATAACGAAATATAAATATAGTTGTTGAATTACTTTATAATAATAATAATGTAATTCAACAACTTAATAACATATATTTTACAATAAACAACGCATTTTTAACTCACCATAATTTTAGAATGATGAAAAGGTTTCATTATCATTTTTCCTTAGCGATAAAAATTAAAAATATAAGAGATGAAAATATGAAAAAATGTCTTCAAAATATGTACGTATTTAAATATGTAAGTATTTAAATATTCGTGCTGCTTCCTAAATATATGCCGAGTAAACATATATTATTATGAGTTTTATAAATATATATATGTACACATATATATGTATATATATACATATATATATATATATATATATATATATATATATATATATATATATATATATATATATATGTGTGTGTATGTATATAT
>NC_088926.1:37252500-37270000 GCF_038396675.1 Hydra vulgaris
GAGTGTCTTTGCGATCTTTTTCGACTACCTGAAGAACGTTCTGAAAATGTTCATCCGATCGAGCAGTTTCGACAAAGTCCGATGCTAGTTTGACACCTCGCTCGGCACCATCATTTACAACATTCACTGCTGCAACATTTTCATTACTCAATATATAAGCAGCAGACTTGTTCCATTCATTGACAGGAAGTTGTAAAAAGTTGGTATCCAACTGAAGACGATAAATTGTGAACCATGAATCAACCTGAACAAGGTCGCACAGCCGTGTTGAACGATCAATAGACAATAGAAATCGTGGTTTGCCCTATCCATTACCAAATCGATTGAGTGGCGCTTGCAGATCACCCAACGGTTTGACTTTGAGTATAGCATCTGCTAGAGCTTGTCGTTCCAACAAAGGTACACGATCACTGAACAAAGCGAGAGGAACCATTTCTGCAGTTAGATACCAAAGATGGCGATTTAATGCTCGAACTGCTGATTGAGAAATAACTTTGTCAACAACCTCATATTTCAGTAAGCGCTTGAAGAGCTGTAGATCATTCCAAGGCGCATCTACGGTTTTCTTGCATGTGAGCCACCATGTGATGTAAATATGAGTAACGAATGTTGTAAATGCACGTATTTTTGTATCTTGGTGGCGACTGGTAATTGTTCCCGGTGAAAGTTCTGCAACTTGTGATTCTAAAAGGGCAATTTTGAGGCTGTAGATAAGCTTGGCCATCCAGCGAACCTTATGCAGAACACCAGGTCTTCTAAAATTTACTTCACCATTGGAAGCAGACAGGTGGACTAGCGATAGCTCGGAAAATTCTTGGTAGTCATCACGTAAAAATTTAACCTGTTCGTTGACTAGAGCGATCACCTCATCTTTTATAATTGCCAGGAGCTCTTGAGCCTGCATGCCATGATCAGCTGGACGGAATGGAAGTACTTGAGAGAAATTATGTGATACCAAATCCCAATTACTACGAAGTCTTGTAAATAATGTGACATCTGGTGATTTTGATGCTTCAATCTTTAGATCCGTGAAAACATGTGAAAGAATTACTTCACCAATATGATGGCGACAGCCTGACCAAAGGACAGCACGTTGCAATTTATCTTGTATGGCAATACAAGCAGCTGTCAAGTGGCCAGTGTTTGAGCTTGTTGTGTCAAATGTCATATTCACAATTCTATCATTACAATTCCACTCGGTCATCAGCTTCATTGTTAATTCAGCTATAACTTGTTCGCATGTTTGGCCTGTGGCTTTGAAATAACTTGGAACCCCCAGCAACTTAATCTGCTTAGTATCACCCACAATCACAGTCATGCGTTCTACTGTAATACGATGATTCCTAAGAGTTGAAATCATTTTTCTATCCCAATGCTAGGAACACAGTTTAGGTGGTACCCAATCATCGTGGATTTTATTTGATGTTGCACTTACTACCTTGCGCCGTGAACGATCCGCAATTGCTTAAAAGCAGTAACCATAGAAACATCGCCTCCGGACTCATTTATCAATCCTTGTGTGAATGCTGCTTGTTGTGTTGGCGTCATCTTCAATCGAGTTGATAGTGACACAAGACTTGGTCGGCTAAGCACATTTGTAGGAATGAATGCTGTTTTGGAATTTTTTCTTTTGTTTCAGCTTCGAAATCTACATCGTCTTCCGAAGCGGAACTGTTAGATCGGATACTACTGCACTCATCGCTTAACACGATGAGTCAAGAAATGCCAGATCATCTGCATTCTTAATGAGACTTTCCACATTTGGAGGCCAGAGCTGAAAAGTTGATGCCAACATAGTCTGCATTTCCTCCAGTTTTTGTTTCGTGGATGGAGTGTCACGTCGACTTTTTTCTATCAAACGAAGTTTGTTGTTATCATCAAGCAGTTTGACAATTTTTTTGCAGGCTCTACGATCTGTAACTATTGGAATAAAAAAAATCATTTTAACTTCAGTGTCAAGAGGTACTTTTGAAACTTAATAGAAATTGTATATGTTTTCTGCCATTTTTAATTTTTTGAGAGCTAGGTTCTCGGGTTGATTTAGATGAAGTGTTTGTTTCATTATTTGATTGAGTTAAGTTGTCGGTAGTTAAAAGGCAATCTGTAATATCAGTTTTATTTAGGTTTATGTATTTCTCTTGAATGTTTGGTTTTATTTCTCCTCATCTGATATGGCCTAACTAAGTTGGAACCGATACTTTGCTATTATCATGTTTGCTGATGATACTACCATTTATTCTTGTCGTGATAAGAAACTAACACCCTCTGAATGCTTGGAGGAGGCAGATGTACAGGGTTAGTCAAAAGTTTTTTCTCCCCCACTGGTCTAACAATTTCAACTTTAATACAAAAATAAGTAATGATTTGCAAGAAATACATATTTATTAAACACAACAATACATAAACCAATAAAATAAAAATATAATTCATGCTTAGTACTTAGTATGTCCTCCATTTGCAGCTCGAGCAGCCGCAACACGACTCGGCAGAGATTCCGCCAGAGCCTTCAGATAATCACCATCCATCGATTTCCAAGTTTTTTGAACACGGCGTACCAGTTCTTCCCTATTTTTTGGCCGTGGTTCAAGCAGCACACTGTCTTGAAGTTTTGCCCACAAGTGTTCGATACAGGTCATGTCAGGGCTGTTACCTGGCCACCAACCTTTTGGGATAAAGGCGGCAAAATTTTTACGACAAAATTCCTGGGTCTTCTTCGCAGAATGTGCTGGAGCACCATCTTGCTGAAATAACACATGTTGAGGGCTAAACACAAGTTGGCGACAGTCAGCATCATTACCGGCTTGTTTTCCTACACAAGCTTCTTTATAAACTGGAAGAATATTATTTATGTAATAATCAGCATTGATCGTAACTTTTTCTGGGACAATTATTTATTTTGTCAAACCATACCCTGACATTCCACCGGTAACCATAATTTTAAGTCCATTTTTTGGCTTCTGCGCCGGGATAATTTTAGTTTTGTCGTCAGTGCGAATGCGGACATTTTGTCGGTTCGGAGTCGGGAAAAGTTCGATGGGCGACTCATCCGTCCAAAGAATGTGACTCCTCTTGATACGCCCCAAATGGTTATCGTCCAGATACCCGTTTTCTTCTAACCACTGGCACAGCTTTAAGCGATCGTCTTTATTTTTTGCAGTTAGTAGGGATTTATTGGCTGTTTATAAGCAATTTTACCCCACGGTTGTTCGCGAACGAATCTTCGTACAGTTGACTCTGATACAATTTTATTTTTTTCCCGATATCGATGCGACATGTTCAGCTTTCTTGCGCAAGTACCTGGAGATGAACCCCACTTATTTTTTTATAGTTTCGGTGAAGATTTTTTTTGACGCTGGTGACAAAGCCTTCGGACGACCAGAACGAAACTTGTCGTTAAACTTTGACGATGGTGATTTTGTCCAGTACCGCTGAACCGTTCGTGGATGACACCCCAACACTTTGGCAATTTGTGTCGTCGTCATGCCGGCTATCTGCAGTTCCGCCATTCTTTTTCTTAAAGCAGGAGCTGTATTTGTGACACCAGCTATTTTTCCCATCTAAAATAATAATACAAAACATAAGTTTTCCAGAATACTTCGCTTGTAATTGAAATTTAATTTTAGGGTGGGGGAGACAAAACTTTTGAGATGCATGATGAAAATTTCACCTTTAAAATTTTGAACACTAAACTAAACCCTAACAATCCGTGTTTTCATTTTATAATAATATAGACAAAATACTATCTATTAATCATGCTCATTATAAAATAACTACGTTTATTTAATAACAGCACCTTATTAAATATTCTTACCCTCCTGCTTTATAATAAAATCTTCCTATATTAAATTAAATAGTTTTTATGTCAAAAACATATTTTTAAAAATAACATCAGTAAACAACAGTATTAAGGTCAAGGTTAGATACTGAAAATAATTATCTATAAATTACAACGCTGACAAGAGATAAAATGTACTTCAAAAAAAGTTCCACTAAGAGGAGACAAAACTTTTGACTAACCCTGTATATATATGTATATATATATATATATATATATATATTATATATATATATATATATATATATATATATATGTATATATATGTATATATATATATATATATATATATATATATATATAAATATATATATATATATAAATATATATATATATATATATATATATATATATATATATATATATATATATAATACATAAAGAAAGATATATATAAAGGTTTAGATTATCAGTTTATGAAAAAATAATGGATTAATATTATAAAGAAAATATTACTTTATTTCCATAATGCAACAAATTATTCACTTACTCTGCAAACATCATACAACTTTTCAAAACCACTTTCGAGGTTTTTTAAACATCCACCACATAAAGTGTCATAAATGTATTTACGGAATTAAACTTTATTAAATGGCCCATTAAGACTTTTTTCTTATTTAAAATTAACTTTGTCGCGTTTCTGAATTAGTTTAATTGATAGTTATGAAATAAAACCTAAAAATTCTGATTTTTGATACAGAAAAAAAAATTTAAAAAAATATTAGAGAAAGAAATAAAACACATTTATTTAACAAAACATTTATTTTACTACTTCTTTTATAAAGTAAAAATTTTATATTTTTGCTATTGACAAAAATTAAACATAATGAAAAGTTTACTTATTTTTATACTTTTTTTTTTTAACAACTCTTTATGTTATATATATAAAATTCTAAATTCGGCTTAGTAATTATATATATATATATAAATATATATATATATATATATATATATATATATATATATATATATATATATATATATATATATTTAAATATATATATTTAAATATATATATATATATATATATATATATATATATATATTCAAATATTTGTATATATATATATATATATATATATATATATATATATATATATGAATATATATATAAAGATATATATATATATATATATATATATATACACACACACATAATTGTCAGGCTAACCTGCTTTTGATAACATGTTATCCAGTACAACCTGCTTCATATGGGGAGGTGAGAGGCTAGTTAGCTACAGTAAATGTAACTTACCTAGAAGGAAAACTAAGACATGAAACCTTTAATAGATTTTTTATACATTTTTTAATTTTTTTTTTTTTTTAACTTTCTAAACCTGTAAAACTTTTGCATTAAATATTTATCATCATAATTGCACCGGGAATTAAACTATAATTTTCATTATAAATTTAGGATGGACATATAGGGAATGAATGATTTCATGACAAGAATGTAATCTTTAGGAATAAAACCATTATCCCCAAATAACTGCTAGATATGTCATAGAAATATGCAACATTACAAACTCTACCTTCACATAACTGTAATGCATAGTAGCATACATAAATACCACATTTGTAACTATCCTTTTGTAAACAATGACTTTGTGTTAAAATAACATTAGGCTTTAATATATTGAATTTACGCTTGTAAATTTCTTTGGCAACTGCAATTGACTTCTTATGTAAAAAATCATTTAACAAAATATTTGAAGCTAGTGTATCAAAAACAGTTATTTCTTCCATTTTCACTTTCAGATGTATTTAAATCCAATGTGAATTAGTTAGATTAAAGGGAATAAAGACTTGATCTATATTTTTAGTGTCAACATCATTCCATAAGAGCTTTATACTTCGTATAGCTTAATGTTAATGCTTCTGTTGGCCCACAATATTTTATAAAAGAAAATTCTTTTTCTAAACAATGCAGGAAGCTTCCAATGACTTCATATTGAAGCCAGTCTTCTTGAAATAGAAGATTATTCTTTTGAAATTTTTGCAATAAGCCTGAAGAAATTTTATTTTCAAGCGCCAAAAGAAAAATAAAAGAAAGTTGGTGAGGATTTGTCTAAAATATAAAAAAATAGTTAGGAATTTAAATGAATTATTTTGTATATATATA
Organism: Hydra vulgaris; assembly: GCF_038396675.1. Lineage (NCBI taxonomy): Eukaryota > Metazoa > Cnidaria > Hydrozoa > Anthoathecata > Hydridae > Hydra > Hydra vulgaris. The sequence goes on from NC_088926.1 coordinate 37,258,458, forward strand.
TATAAATTGCTTATTATCGTATCCTATTTATCGACTTTTTACATTAAAAGCAGAATTTATGCATTTGGTATTTTGCATTATGTTACCATAATATCATTCAATATTTATATTTTAGTCATATATTCATTAAATATGTCAAAAACTTAAAAGAAAAAATAGAAATAAATAGAATAAAATAAACTACGAATAATAGGACATGAACGTAAAGCATCCTTGCAGGAATAATTACCTAACAAGAATTCTAGTAAAGTCACTTGTTTTAATGTCATCACATATTATTGTAATTTCTTCATTGTGTATTATATCAACATTTTTGTGAAACATTTTTGCAACTATTTCTTTTTCTTAGTGTTGTTCAGGATAATGGTATGGTCTTATTTTTCTTTTCCTCTTATCTGTTCTTGTTTTTCTAGACTTATTAGACTGCCATTGTTTATCTAATTTATTATTTGGTGCAAAATTCAAGTGTTGAGTTTGCTATGTTGCCTTCATGGGTATGTCAATTGAGTTTATGCCTTGAATGGCTTTGGCTTGTGTAATCATATCTTATAATTGTCTGTTTATAGATGGAAGTTGAAGACTTATTATCTTGGGATTATTTACTAAAGAACATAATTCATCTACATTTTTTTTAAACCCCTCTGCCACATTATCAAATACTTGTGGTTTTTTCATCATCTAAACATCTTCTGAAACAACAGCTAATGATGGTTCTGTTATGTATTTTTTTTTTAGAAGAAATGATTGAAGCTTGTAAATATGTTTACAAAGGTTAAAGTTGTCACTGCAATTACACTTGTATAAATGCTCACACTAGCCAATACAGGCAGGATTTATACATAAGTGTCAACATGAACTTTCTTTTTAGGTATCTTGTAAAACTTTATACATTATGTATTTTGATTGACTTTTCACTGTGTACTCATTTGATAAACATTTAAGAACACAGTCATCTGAAGTCCGCATTCCTTTTTCATGACGTTTTTTAAACTTTTTAGGGAGAGATATAGTTCCTAGATAAATGTTGTCTCTTTTGTGTCTCCAATAATCATCTTCCTCAATTTTCAAAAGTATTTTGATCAGATCATCTAACCTTTTATTGGCTCTTCTATCCATATGAACTGTCTTTAATTTGTAATGGAATGATTCAAGCAACATATTTGTGTCAGTATTTGCATACTGAAAGCTCCAATAACAAGAAACCCATTTTTTATGTCAAGAAGCATAGTATGTTACAAAGTAATTTATAAAATTAGGACATATCTTTTCATATGTCTTGATGAAACCATTAATAATTGATGTAAAAACTATCGGATCTTTTTCATCTATCATTGTTCATAGGATCTAGTAAATTTCTTCTTGTAAATGAGCAGTACTATCTAAAGGAAGTTTACTACGCCACGTGCGTTTTACATGTCATTTGCATAGCAAGTGATGCATATCTCCAAAGACTCTAGAATAAGCATTCCAGCTAGAGCAATCATCATCTGTCATAACTGTATTAACTTTGACTGGATTATACATCGCTTCTTTATTTCCTCCAAAAATGGAGTTATAGTTTGTTCATCAGAATGATTAGAAATGAATAAAGCTACTGGATAGCCCCTTTTAAAATCATTGCGGACAAGCAAAGTTACCAGTGGAAAAGCATACTGATTAGTGCTATCTGTAGAATCAATACAAAAAATTTCTGACCCATGCTTTTCAAACATTACCAAATGCTTCTTAGTTTGTATAGCAATAACAACTAAATCCTTAATGATCAATATCAATATACACTTTAGGCCCATTATTAGAAGGTTGCCTTTGTGGTTTATATACAAAAATACTATTAAACTCTTTACACATTAATTTTTGAACAAGTAAATAAGTTGAAATGCTATCATCTAGGTGAAGCTGACATCCCTTTTTTATGACTCGGTAATCTCAGAAATGTTCTGTTTTGTAAAAAGATTGGACTAGTGAGAACAATGTTATCTCCATTAACTCTATTTTCGCGTTCTCCAAAACTCTCCCTAAGATCATGGTGGACCTGGTTTACTGGTACGCCATTAGATAATTTAGCAGAAATGTTATATTTTACAATATCTGGAATTGGCTGTTTCATAGTATTACTAACAGAAATAGTATGATTGTGAGTTTTTATGTAACACACATTTGTGGTTTCATTTTTCATGTTAACAATCATTTTAACAGGGCGATGTGGCTTTGAATGACCATAAACTTGACAAGTAAAATAACTTGTCATTGTCTCTTTGCTGCTTTGTTTACTTACATTTTGTTTACTGAAAAATACATAATTATCAATCTCCTCTTTTTCTTTCCATGTTAAGAACTCTGACTCTGAGGAAAACTTATAGATCTCTGTAGAAACTTTGCATTTATGATACTCCTCTATGTGTTTAATCAATTATAATTTTTGAAAAAAAACTTGATTACAGTTTTTATAATAACAAGGGGTTCTTTTATCTCTGCACTGGTTCTCAGCAAATATGGCCTTATGCATCAGCAGTGTATGCCTTTTTAAACTATCTTTTCTTGAAAATGATCTCATGCAAGTGGAACATGTAAAACTAAAAATCAAACTTTTTTGTTCAATTAAAGTTAAAAGTCAGTATTTAAGTTGTTTAAAAAATATTTCACCTAGAAGTTTTCATAAGGCACAACTGAGCATCAGATAAACTAGTTAGGGGATTGAACGAAAATGCTATATAAAAAATAAATATTATAAAATATTGTAGAAACAAACATTGAAGCACAGAATAAGGATATATTGCAAATTCAAAAATTATTGAAATCTCTATAAAATGTATAATTTATAATTAAATTCAAAATCAAAACTTTTCCAAACACGATAAAAAATGTATTAGAAGGAAACTTACTTATCCAAATCAAATTATCACGAAAAGAGTTACTCTTTCAAAATAAACTTTGTTTAAGAGTATAATTATTCACAAAAAAATTCGCGCTGATACACTAGAACAATATAGAAATAAAAGACTTGCTTGTGAACAAAATAATATCAATAAAGGAGACTTATACATTTTCTAATAGTTTTCAAATGAAAGACTTTCCTTAAATGAAAAACTTGAAATTGAAAATTGAAAACAATTTTACAAAATAAGAGAAGCAAAATAGGAAAAAACTAACAATAGAAAACAATGAGACCATTTTGAAAAAATCTTGTAGGGAACACTTTTTCCTTACTCATAATGAGAAAACTGTGTCTCAAAAGTAAAGATTTCATTAAAAGTAGATTTACACATTTGAAAAATTTCAGAAATAGAAGATATTTTCTTACATGTAATAATTTAATTATAGGGAGACTTATATACTTAAAAATACTTCTTACAATAATCAAATCAAAAAATGGGGAGAGTTACACACTTAAAGAAACTTCACAAATGGAAAGTTTTTCTCACAAATAATAATTTCATTAAGGGGAGACTTACACAATTTAAAAAAAACTTTACAAAGGAAAGACTTTGTTTCACAAGCAACAAATTTATTATAGGGAGACTTACACTATTGAAAAAGTTTGTGTTCTGACAAGTTCATTTTTTTTTTTTAAATCCGATTCAAAAGTTTTTTCATTCGTTTCATTCATTGCTAAACTCACAAAAGAGAACAACTTGTTTTATAAATAAATTTAAAAAAGAACCTGGTGAAAGCTTTAACTTTTCCACTTCTTTTTCTGCATAAGAAGCTTCACAATCATTCGAAGACATTTTTTAAACAAATTTTAGTTTTAAGCGTGAGAATAATTTTTCGAAATTTTCAAGCGGGTCAGTTATACGGGCTCAAAATGTTAGCGGGTGTAATTCTCCCTTACGTAAAACTCGTCAAATAAGCTTATTCGCACGACCGTCGTGTAAATAAGGCAAATAAGCTTATTCCCACGACCGTCGTGTAAATAAAGAAAATAAGCTTATTTACACGAACGCCGTGCAAATAACTAAAATAAGCTTATTCGCACGACCATTCTTAAAAAAATCGCCTTTTAGCACGACTATTTATATTTGTATATTTCTTCAGCTATCAATTTTTAATATTTAAAAATTGATTGAAATTGCAAACAGAAAATACAATTTATGTATAAAATGCGTATTCTAATTATTCTGACGGAGAGAGGCAGGCAAGGACCTCTCTTTTCTTACAACATTTGCAATTATAGCAGCGCCTCCCGGTAGGCGCAGCTATTTATTAACGCTATATAGTATACCATATTGCGTGAATAAGTTGTACTATCAAAGTTCACTAGGCAATCGTCAACGGAGAGCATCATAAGGAGCAAAAAGAAAACCATTTGGTACTCTGCTAAATACTTATCTCTATGAAGACATTCATAAACTATTTTGACACTTTTTTTCTATTAGTCAACCAATTTTCATTCCAGTTTAATTTAGATAAAGTATTATCAGTACTAGATTTTGAGATTTATTTTGGATTTGTGAACCCGATACTGTAAAATAGATTAACACCAAGCAAGTATGTTATATGCACCAGATATATTTTCTATACAATGTTTGCACCTAAAACAAGTAAAGTCGAGTCACTATTTAGCAAAGTCCTTCAACATGGAGGGACAAATATGGCAATTTGCCCCGGGCGCCTAGTTTAAAGGGACGCCGGACGAATAATCGGAAATTTTTTTTCCAATAAATTACAATTTTTTTAATAACTAGCAATTTGAAATCTGCTTAGTCTTCGTAGTTCATCACTGCTTAGTTTTACTTCATAGACATTATATGAGAAGATGTCTATGCGGGGATACAATTCCGTATTGACGCCATCATATCACTTGAGAAGAAAATTGTTGGTAGCTTTTAAACATGTCGTGAAAAACCTTGATTTAAATATTTAGGGGGAAAGAAAATTTCGAAAATCCATATTTAAGCACCTCATTTTTCTTTCTCGAAGTATACATTGTTTTCATTTTTACTTCAGGGTTTAAAACTAATATTTTGATTCATGTGTCAGTTTTGATTAGTTGATTTTAAGTCAGAGAATTGATATTAACGCAGAAATAAAACAGGGTTCGTACTCAATTTATGCTAAGAAATCCCCCGACTTTTTTTTTAAAAATCAGCTAATTATCCCTGACTATTTTAGTAACGAAATAACATTTAAAAAAACCATCCGCTATATTGGATATTTTATAAATAGACATTTTCAGATTGTCTAAACAGATTATTTCAATAAAAGCTTTATCAATTCTTTTCAGTTATTTGGATGGTATCAGTTAATTGGATGGTCACTTCTCGATCATAATTCCCTGACTATCTAATTAAAAAATAATAATTCCGAGACTATTCCAGGTTTTCCCTGACTTTAGCCAAAATAGACCAATTCTTTATGTTTTTTAGGTTCGCTACGAACCCTGTACAATTTGTTGTGACAAAAATTAATAATTGCTTCATTCTGCAAAAAACATTCGCAAAACAAAAAAGCTTTGAATATTTATGGTTTTTAAAGTTGCGCCCTTCTCTATTTTTGACCCGGGCACCATTGGCACTCTCGCAGCCCCTGTTTGAGACTATTTTTTTTTTTGCTGACTTTGTTGCACGCTTTGACATTTTATACTTTATAGATTTATAGATATACATTTTATAGATTTTGGTATCCCTAATACAAATCAATTTTTGTCTAGAGTAGTTTTTTAATTTCTAAAATAAAATCTCTATTTATAAAGTCATTCAGATTATCAAAATCATATTTTAAAAATGTATTGTAAATCAGTATAAAATTTTTCAAAAATGTTCTTGTTGACTCTGCAGCTGCGCGTATTTAAATTTTTATACATTTCTTAAAATATATAAACATTTCTTGAAATGTATATGAAAATGATATTTAAAAAATGTATTGCAAATCAGTACAGAATTATTCAAAAACTTTCTTTTGTTTTCTCTGCAGCTGCGCGTATTTAAATGTTTATACATTTCTTGAGTTGTATAAACATTTCTTGAAATGTATAACATTTACATACGGGCAGCTGCAGGAAAAACACGCGTAAATTTTTGAATAATTTTATGCTGATTTGCAATACATTTTTTAAAATCATTTTCATTATCGCTCGGACAAGACTAACTTCATTAACTCGAAACAGAAGAGACACTCGGTAAAATATAAAACATTAATTTGAACATCCATTATCAAATCAAAATTATTTTCACCTTAAACAAAATGAGAATAATATTTTTTTTTATTTTTACGTTTAGTTACCCTAAGATTAATGCAAGTGGTGGTGGTGGTAGGGGATGAGGGAGAGGTGGAAAATAAAAAAACAGAATAAGGAAATTTTGTCCACGTCTAACATACTTGCAACATATTTGAACTAAAAGCCGAAAATTTTTGAAGCGTGATAAATGACGTATTTTTTTTACAAATCCAATAGTACAAAAATTCTCTGTTAACTGCTACATTGGGCATCCTAGAGTACAACATTATTATACAATAACTATTCAACATTTACATCTCGGATTCTTTAATTATAAATCAATTTATAATTTTTAAAATGATAATAAATTGTAATAAAAATTTAAATCCAATATTTGTTTAACTTTAAATAAAATACCTTACTTAGCTGCATGAATTACAATGCCAATCTAAAGAGTGGTCAGAATTCTCAAATATAGTCTTTGGAATAGAAAGACATAAAACATGAAACCACTCCTTGCAATTGTCGCATTTAACCATTTTATCTGCTTTATTATCCGGTCGACATATGCAATATAGTGGTAAATAATTTGGTTTAGATTGTTTTTTCCTTTTTCGTTCACTCGTCTCTATAGGAAATTGTGTTAAGTGATTGTCACTGAAGTATTTTAACAAATGATCTCGCATAAGTTCTTACTTTTAACATTTTATGCTTGGATCATGATTGTAACATAAATCTGTTGCCGCTGCAATTGCAAAAAGACCACTATCAAGCCCACCGGATTGTTAAAAATCTTTGAACCGTATTTTCAAAAAAGCATCTTTACCATCATTATCGGTCCTACTTGCATCTTCCCACCAACACTTAAAACAAAAAATCAAAAACATCAATTGAGTCAAAATCGGTACTTAAAAGTTGGAAATGGTAAGCCAATGCATTGCACCATTATGTAAAATTTGTATAAATTTTCCAGATTGCACTTTAAAATGAAGTTTTGATCCGAGAATAGGGTCTGTAATCCTTGTACTTTTGGAAACTGCATGGATAAAAGTTTTTGTGCTTTATTTATGTGCAAATCAGATAACATCTTGAATGAGTCCTTAATGAAGAATAGCCGAAAATCTATGACCGAGAGTTGCTTTTTTAATAACTGTGTCTTATGAGTTGTTTTGCCTAAAATTCGCTTACACGATTGATGATAAGGATCATTATATAGTTCACGTTTCCTTTTAAGTCGCGCTTTTCTAATCTTTACATTTCCTATAACTGGAGGAACCTTAGACAAGCATACGTTGTCCAAACTACCAAAAACATTTATAGCTTGACCGGTGCAGCATTCCGATTTATTTGCAGGAAGACCTTTCAAGTTGACACTGCCATTTAGAGAAGATAGATTTAAAGATAAAACGCTTCCTTAATTTCTAAGTCGCTCATTTAAATTCAGACTGGATGGTAAAGCATAGCTCAATGATTCAAAAAAGTATGAAGAACATTTCAGGCAAATCAGACATTTCGGGAAAATCAGAAACTTCGTGCAACCCCGACGTTTCTGGCAAATCAGACGTTTCAGACAATTCAGAAACTTCAGGCAACTCTGACGTTTCTAGCAAAACAGATACTTCGCGCAAATTGGATATTTCAGGCAATACTTGTGTTTCCAGATCAGAAATTTAAACTTTTTTCCTAGCTAACCACAATTTATAAATTAAATTTAATGAATCAAATTTTTCTTCAACCTCGTTCATTCCAAGACTGGATAAATAATCTGAAATTGGTTTACATAGATCAATGACCTGACATTTAAATTTCTGATCTTTAGAAAACGGCACTTTAATGACTTTTTTTCAGTTTTGTTAGTTGAACAACGAAGAACATTGTTAGTCTGATTATGCGAACTTCTAGACTTCCGAGAAAGCCAACTTTTTTTTTGATAGCTTAAATGCCACCTCTCTCCTGCATCTTCAGCTTTAAAAACAACATCCCCCTTTGCTATTTTCACTGCCATTGTGTATCGACAAGGAAGTTTCATAGTTACATGCAAAGGGCAAGAGCATATTTTATTAAATACTAACAAGTCAGTACTAGACTTTTTTAGTTCTGCAATTACAATTCTAGCAGCATATGGAGTTAATACTTTTACAATATCATATGTAACTTTATCTTCAGCAGTGTCTAATCGATATGGCTCTTTAAAAAATTGATTAAACTCAATATGAGTCATTTGTTGAAATTTATCAGCATGCAACGAAACGATACCTTTTACTGCCTCAGCTAGAGACAATTTTCTAGATAAAATGTTTTTCATTTTTTGGTTATTGGACTGGTTATGGACCTGTTATTTGTTGTATTTCCAAGATTAACATGCTTCATAATTCATAGTATGCCCAATACTTGACTTGGTGTGGCAAGCCCCAATTTTTGTTGTACTACACCATTACAACATTTGGTGCAACTGTAGCAAGATGACCCAAATTTGTATCAAACAATTTATTTGATTTCGCATACACAAGCGATTGAAATTTTGTTTTTAAATTTTCTTTTTCAATACTGGTTAAAACTTGTTTATTTAAAAAACAGACTTTAACACCAAGTTTAAACATTGTGTTGATGTCATCCTTTATTTTTTCACTTAATCGACGTTGTTCTTTATATAAAATAAATTAATATTAAAATATAGATATTCTAACCTGCTAACTTGGTGATTATGGTTAGCCTGAAGTTGCTGTAGTACTAGTTTTGTTTTGTTCTTATTAATGGTGATATAAAGTCTTGCATTACATCCAAATATAAAAGAGCTAAAAAAATAAATAAAAAGTAGTGAGCATCTTCACTTTCGAAAAATATATAAAATGGTATTGTTAGGTCAACTGCTGGTTAAATATTAAATTTATGGATCTCTTTGAAATGAGTATAAAATTTAAACAAAATTTTAGTAATTTGAAAAAAAAAAAAAAGTTCAAGAAATATGTATCAATGATACAACCTATTTATTAAACTTTTTATGATACTATTATAATAAAAAAATTCTAATAAACATAAAAATAAGTAAAAATGATTAAATTAAAATTTAGCATACTGGAAAACAAAATATTAAATAAAAAACACATTTAAAACCTTTTATTTGAGCGAAGTCCTTTCCCTTTTGGTCTCTTAACTCCCCATGCTTGCATAAATACGTTACATTTCTAAATTTAAACTTTTCATCAAAATGTTTTAAATCCTGACTCAAACTCTTGTTAGCCAATGCAGCAGTTTTGCTGTTACATTTAGTCCACAAAATGTTCGCAAATGCCGACCAAGAAGCCAATTTATTTTCAAACTCACCAAAGTTATCAAACCCGTCAGTATTTTTCTAAGACATTTACGTAATTAAAATACGCTGCTTTAGGCATTACCTTTGGTAGTTCTTGAACTTTATCTAGACCCAAAATTTTTATGGATTCTTCTGCATTAATGAATAATTTTTTACAGTACTTTTAGCTGATCTTATTTCACATGGTAAATCATTACGTTTTGGTCTATTAAAGGATATATTTTACAATGATGATGTTTCAGCCTTTCTCTTTACTTGGTTCCATTAACGCAGTTTACTAATAACAACAGTCTTCAGTTCGAACGTTTATCGATTGGATACTGGTCCGGTAACGTTTACTTGTTTGCTAATTTCTTCTTGTAATCTAATTGATCACTACCGTTTAACATGCTAAAATACAAAGATTTTGACCACATCTTCAGAAGTTTCATACGAAGTCCAGCAAAAAATTAACCAACAACGATTTGTTTTAAATGCGAAGATTTTGCGCATGCGTACATCAACGAACAAACTCAAAACAATTCTAACCCGTCTATATATGTGATACAATTATATATATATAAATATATATATATATATATATATATATATATATATATATATATATATATATATATATAATATATATATATATATATATACAGTATTGGACAATACATTTGCAACCAACATCGAACAATGCTAAAAAGTTTTCCTAATTTTACATGTCTTAAAAATGAAACGAACTATACCTTCACAGCAAACAGTTCAGGAGTCTGGAGTCAAGAAGAATCCCTGGATATCAGTCGATACACAAAAGCAATTAGAGCTGCCTGTATCGGACCGAACAATCAGACGACGTGCTGTTGAAGCCGGATTGTTTTCTCGACGCCCTGCAAAGAAACCGCTGATTTCACTAAAAAACCAGAAGAAAAACTCCTGTTTGCTACATCTCATATTGACTGGAATGTGCAGAAATGGCGAACTGTTCTGTTCAGTGATGAATCGAAGTTCAACATCATTGGGAGCGATGGCATTTGCCGTGTACGTCGACCGGCCGGAAAACGCCTCGATTTACGTTACTGTCATAAGACCGTGAAGCATGGTGTAGGCAATGTAATGGTCTGGAGGTGTTTTTCTGCTAACGTTCTAGGTCCAATACATCGAAACGATGGAATAATGGACCGTTTTATGTATATAAATATCCTGAAAGATGTTATGTTACCTCATGCTGAATGGAATATGCCAATCAAATGGGTTTTTTAGCAAGACAACGATCCGAAACACACTGCAAAAGTAGTCAAGCAGTGGTTTCAAGACAACCACCTATCGGTGATGGATTGGCCGCTTCAATCTCCGGATCTTAACGCTATTTGGAACCTGTGGGAGATCGTCAACCGCAGTATTAATCGTGAAGGTGTTCGTAATAAGGATCAACTGTTTGAACAAATCCACAAGGGCTGGGCAGCGATCCCACAAAGTTTCATTGATTACCTGATTGAATCTATGCCTCGATGATGCAAGGCTGTGATCGACAACAAAGGACTCGCCACGAAATATTGATAGCGAAATACAGCTTGGACAACATTTTGTTGAGTCGCACTTGTTTTGTCCAGAATGAAACCAACTTATTTTAATGCTTTTGATTAATTTATTAATTTTCGTGTACAAATAATGAACTTTGTGATGAATAAAACATGAAGAACTTTGTCTGTGAACATTTACATAGTTATTTCTCTAAATTGAAAAAATGCAGCACTTCTATATAAAGAAACTAAATTAGCATTACTTGGTTGCACTCGTTTTGTCCGATATATATATATATATATATATATATATATATATATATATATATATATATATATATATATATATATATATATATATATATGTATATATATATATATATATATATATATATATATATATATATATATATATATATATATATATATATATATGTATATGTATATCTATACACACACACAAAGGTCAGCTCTAATATGTCTTTTACCAAAAGGAGGAGACTAATCCGATCTGATGAACTGGCGTTTAATATCTCTGTTATGTAGTGACTACAATATTATAACCAAA
>NC_088926.1:37275000-37452500 GCF_038396675.1 Hydra vulgaris
AACACATTTTTGACAAACTTATATTCAACAACTTTTTGCACTGTAATATTTAGACTTGCTTCTCTTATGTGTAAACAATTGTAATATGTTGCATCATTACATCCAAAAAAATACAGAAAAAGAAGAATTTTTTTGCCAATGTATTTTCGTAATATGTTTTATAAGGTAAAATAAGTTTTTTTCCGTAAGTCTACTAAATTTACAGTCATTTTTAAAATTTTCAATCCTCAATAATTGATACTGCGTAATAAAGAATTTTTCATAATTCAAACTTACCTTGTAACAGGTTCTGACTATCCGTGTAACTACGATTGCATACATACATACATACATACATACATACACAAATGTATATATATATATATATATATATATATATATATATATATATATATATATATATATATATATATATATACGTATTGCTCTAATTAGTAAAATCTCATCCACTGTAAGCTGGAGATATGCTTTATGCAATAATTTATACTATGTGAAAGACCTCAAAAATTAACTTTACAAACTATATAAACAAAAATAGTTTTTATAAATTGTTCTCAATTCAAACATACCTTGTATAAGTTTATGATCATTTCCTTGTAACTGGAATTGCTTCCTTGTTGCTCATAACTGAAAACGGTAGTTTAACTTCCTTATTATATATATATATATATATATATATATATATATATATATATATATATATATATATATATATTTGTCTAATGTTACGCATGCGCAGTTAGGCGTTTGTAGTTTTTAAAAAGTGTTTTTGAAACGTTTTTCTAAGGTCCCGCGAAATTATAAATAGAATAATAAAAAAAAATTTACCAAAACGTTTATCTAGCGTTTTAAAAACGTTTTACCAATATATTCGTCGTTCAAGCGACCATTAAACGTTTACTAAACGTTTGAAAACGTACTTGTGCCCACTGGGACTAATATCACAGAGTTACATTATTAACACCTTATCACTTATATGCACTAATAAATAAAGATAAAATTATAAAAAATGTAAAAGCAACATAACAAAATATAAAATAACAAAACAAAAATAAAAAGTATAAAAAAAGAATGATTTTATAAAAAGTTATGAAAGTTTAAGTATCAAAATTTAACTTCAAGGATTACTTAAGAAAACTGCGACCAACTTCATAATTTCATGTTCGGCTAACGGTAGGTTTGTAACAGATCTTTGTTCCAATTTCGCGCAACATTTTTCTTCGGGTTTGAATTTTTATTGAACAAAACACTGAAGTAGGGATAATAATAATTTTGTTTACTAAAATAATATTTCTTATATAATAAAAGAATTTAAAAATTAATTTACCTAGGTATGTAACAAATATTGCGAACATCATATAAAAACGATTATAATAATATTGCGTACATTTTGTAAGCAAAAATAGTTACCAGTAAAACGCTTCATCCTATCGAGTATAAAATATATAGAATATAAGAAAAACGTGTCACTGGACTAGCTTATACTTCTATTTCTGTCCCTATTTTACTGTGGTTTTAGTTTAAAATTTTTACCCCGTTCCACAAAAATTTTTGAATTACCTTCTTATAAAAAACTTATTATAAAAAAAACAGACGTGTATTTATTATTGGTGGAGCCTTAAAAGATAGTGGGACTATGCCTATTGCACTTGTGGCACTACGACACTGACCTTATCATACAATTAGCGAAAATGTTTTATGTCAAATATTAAGATAAGTAGTTTTCATAACTCTTTCGATAAATACCCCTCTTTCTAAAATAGATTACTATTCTACTCCAATAAAATAAATAAGCCAATCAAATGTATACAGTTATTCTTCAGTAAATATAATAAGTAGAAAAAAAAATTAAACAGAATTGTGCTATGAAAATAGCCTTTTATGTGTGTGAAAATTTTTGACTTCATCATGCGAACAAGGTGCAAATTTTTCTTTTACCCTTGAGCATTGACATCCTAAGATATAAAATGGGGATTCTTTAGTCCAATGAATAAACACTATTAAACGGTATCCAAAATAAAATAGATCTGTGAAAAAATATAATGCGCAATCATCAGAGCAAAAGAAGTCAAATACCCTGAATAATAAATACATAACTGCTACTACTGCACTAATAAATATAATCTAAATGTAAATAAATATAATCTTACTGTAAATATCTATAATCTAACTATGAGAAAAAATCAGCTAAGTACTATGGTAAACTTAGTGATATTTCAATTCGAATTCCTAATCTAAAACGTTTGTTTTTGGCTCTTATGTAAAAATAAAAAGTAAATGTCTCTGAAGATCTTATACAAAAAATAAAGAAGAAATAAAACATTATTTACAAACTACTTATATTACAACAAATATTTATATTCAAAACTTCATTATTTTTCTTTTAGATTATATGATTGTTTCATATTTGCACGTAATCGTTTTTTGCATTGTTCTGCAGTGTTTTTTTATTGCTTTGTGTTTATTAACAATGTCTTTTGCAAACGAATGACTTCGAACTTTAAAATATAAACCAAGCATTGAACACAAAGTAGTTTTTTGGTAATCTTTTTTAAATTTTAACTCGCAGCTTTCGAAAATGTCCCTTTAATAATCATCCATATCTTGATCATACAATGTTTATTTTGTCAATGAATCAATGTCTATGCTTTTAGTCAATTCTGCCTGTTGTGTATATAAACAAAATGCTCTTTCTGCTATATTTAACATTTGCTCAAACTCAATTGGTATACCTGTGAGTCCTGCATGGTTAAGAGTATTGATAAGCTTTTGGTCAGCAATACTTTTCGTTTCATACTGGCAGATTTTAATATTGACATAGTTTGCTGTATATTGGTGTTTATTGCTTATTCGAAAACATTAGGGTTTTTTTTTTAGTTTGTGGATAACGTAGCCTCAAGATATATAAGATATAAAAGATATGGAAATGTAATCCATACTTTTCTCTTTCACATAATGTTTGACTATTTGATTTCTTTTTATCACTGACGCAAATTATATTAGCCCAAAATAAGATGCAATGCTATCAGCAAGTTTGCCTAATAATAATGTAGCAGCATCTTCGTATTCAGCACCACAATTAAAGTTTTGCTTATTGTTAATCACTATTTTGCCAAAATAATCAACATTAAACGCATTCAAACTTTTTAGAGAAATTTTACTGCAACTTTCAATTATTCTATCAAAGTGAATTTTATTTTTTATCTGGTCAACCTGAAGTTTTTTAATAACTTTCTGTAATCTTTCTGTTAGCTTTTTGTAATCTTTCTGTAAGCTTTCTGTAATCTTTCTGTAAGCTTTCTGTAATCTTGCAAGACACTTTTTTTAGTAATGAGAACAAAACCTCGGTGTTAAAATCTACATTATTAACTGGCACATCAACGATACATTGTTGGGGTGCGTTTTTAAGATTAGCAATTTTAGCCCACCTTTACTTCTTCAAACTTTGACACATACATTACCTGGGATGGATCCATGACTAAGCTAAAAACAATTTTTAAAACTAAATCAATGAATTATCCAATCAATTATTTTCCAGTTCTACCCCAATCATTTGCTTTTCATTTAATTTGATAACATAGTAAAAAAACGTTAAAATAAATGTTTATTTATGCTTTGTAAATGATTTACATAAAGAAACATTAATTTTCACTTTTTCATCTTTTTAGGAAAAAGTACTTACATTTTCGACAATAGCTTCAGCATAGTTTTCAAGTACAGTATCATTTTCAAAACTTTCCAATAGTATTATAAGGTCACTATTACAAAAATAATCATCGTCTTCTTTCTCTGAAGCCATTATAAATTTTTGAGCTGTGCACGGTCAATGTCACGTGATCACAGCTTTCACCTTAGATTAATTTTTTTTTTACGCAAAACACCGAGTTTCCAAACCAGTTAAGTCTATAAACTATGCTTCTATCCTTTATTAAGGATTCGAAAGCAAGTATTAAACTTTGAAAAACGCTGCGAGAAATATCACATAGTTGCAATTTATATTAGAGTAAGTGTTACACGCAATCATTAAGGTTAATCTTCGCATCTAGGACATTATAAATGACCATCTAGGAAGATATCTTTATTTAATTGAAACTTTCCTTCGAAATAAGTAAACCGAGTAAGAGTTCTGATGAGCTTTTAGCATGCAGATAGAGTGCGCATCTATATTCTATAGACCCGTATTTTACGAATTATGACAGCTTGTTTTAAATAATGGTGAAAAACGATTTACAGATTGATTTATTTTATTAGTTATATAAATTAATATAAAAAAATATAGACGCGTAATAAATACTTTTCACTACTGCAAATGAGAAATGGATTTTTTTTTGTTTTAAAATATTATTGAAGTCGATGACTATATTGTAAATAAATACTTCCTAAATGGTTATATAACAGGTATCAAGTGGTAATTAATGGTTATATAAAAGTTATATAATAGGTATATGTAAACAATTAATATATTCACATCGACTTTACATATAGTTTTTATTCTATAATACCATCGCGATGGTATAATATATAATCTTTTTATAAAAATTAATTTTTAACATTGGTTTTTTCTTTAGAAATTATTTGTATTTAATTAAAATTTTTTTAATCAAGTCAACTTTATTTTAGATTTAATCGCAAAATTATTCACAAATTCTTTTCCTCCCAAATTTAATTTAACCGATGCATCGTTTAAATTAAATTTGGGAGGAAAAGAATTTGTGAACAATTATGCGATTAAATCTAAAGTAAAGTTGACTAGATTAAAAAAATTTTAATTAAATACAAATAATTTCTAAAGAAAAAATTAATGCTAAAAATTAACTTTTATAAAAAGATTATATATTGATATATTAATTAGATTAATTATTTCTGTCATTTATAATAATATGCAGGATTATTTTTTAAATAGTAATAAATGAATTTTAAATGAAATACAAATAGTCTATAGAAAAATTGAAGCGTTAAAAAATGATTTTTATATAAAGATTAACAAAAAAAATTAATTTATATATGTAATTGAAATTATTTTAAAAATAAAATTAATTTATATATATAATTTACATGAATAAATATGTATAATCATATATATAAATATATATAATTGAATTATTTATTTTTTAAATTGTATAAAATGCATTTTTTATGATTTCATTTTTTAATAATGATAACTTTATTTTCTAATTAGAAAATAAATGGGCAAGAACTAAAATAATATCGAAAAAAAAAGACTTTAGAAGATTAACCTTTAATCTTAAAGAAACAAACAAGAAAACACACCTTCAAATGAAAATACAAATATAAATAAAACTACAAACAAAAAGGAAAAAACTTATTGTTTATATTCGAATTCACCAGAATTATCTTCCAGATTTTCTGCCAAGAAAGGTAATTTATATAAAGCATAATGAAATCTATTTATAACGACCATAACGTTTAACTAAAAAAACCATGACATCTATTCGAAAAAACCATGATTTCTTATTGAAACATTTAGAGAACATATATTGGATTTTCATAAAAACATGCAGCGGAATTTGGTTTTCAGAATATCTTGTTGAGAGACTAAAAGCTGGTCAAGGAAAGTCTCAATCTGAAGCTTCATGCCGAGAAATTCTGTTTCCCAAAACATGCGAGATTTTGCAGTAAGATTATTCGTTGATCAAGGAAATTCAAGAGAAAGTTGTTGATCTGCAGCTTCTTTGTGAACAAAATTTATTTGTAACACAATACAATATACTTTTAAATACCAAAAATATTAGAGATGGATAGAACGAAATTAACACTTTTGGTAATAGAGGTGTGACTCGTTGCGTTATTTATAATGAAAAGGTAAGAAGAATTGAGGAGCATATAAACGACATACAACGACAGTTATATTGTAAGTAAAAACGCTTCATATGTTAATGAATGTTACAACTGCCTGAAGGCAAATTTAAGTAAGAATGACGTCAAAAAACTTCGAATTGAATATATTAAGAGGTTAGCGATCTTTAGTTAGCCTCAAAAAGACGTCTCGCAGAATTTGAAAATTGCAGACTCCGGAAAAAATTTAAAACATAAAAAACGACAATAGCCGATAAAAATCAAAAAAAAAACGTGTATTAGATTCTAGTCAATGCTGTTAAAGTTAAAAACTTTAGTTTTTTATTAAAATCCTTGAAACTAATATTGAAATGAATGGGGATGTTTTTTTGGTCGATTCTGGAAGTTTTGATGTTTGTAAGAATGGTTCTTTAATGGATCAAAAAGATTTGTTAGGTAAAGTTTTAAAAAAAGTATAATTTGTTTCTCACAACTACGATTTAATGAATGTCTTTTATGACAATATAATACTGCAAATTCTATTCTATATTCAGGACCACCAATTTTAGGTGTACAATTAAATGCTACTGAAACTCTCGAAGAAAAGCACATTCTTGCATCATACGCAGATGATTGTTAAAAAATTAAAGATCGTCAAATATTAAACACAGTCTATTTTGTTGCAGCATACTCTAAAGTAATGGAGAAGAACAAAGAAGGTTTTCTAAAACATATTTTCCATTGCTATAATAATAATCAACATTGCTGTACTAAGTATTTTATTAACAAACATCATATCAAATGTCACTAAGTTCAGAATGCATAAATTACAGCAATGCTTAATGGATAAACTTAAAATTAAAAAAAAAAATTTTCTTTCGTAATAAATTAATTTAAACTAAATCTCTTACTTATTCTATAGTTATGAAGTACAAAAAAGAAAAAATAATATTGAAATAATAAAGAATATTTTATTTTAATTACAGAATTAATGAAGAAAAATCATAAAGTATATTTTGAAGATAAAGACTTATCATACAACGGAGTGCCATTTATTGTTTCATCTCATCGCACTCTTGACTGTCATCAAGGAAAGAAATGTTAAACTGAAGGCAGAGTATAGAAACAAACAAAATGAGAAAGCAGCAAGTTTTTGACAATTTTAGGTTTATATTAAGTAATAATTTATTAGAATGATAATCCTAAGTTTTTATGGTTAACGTATGGACATGAATTCGGATAAAGGATACATACATATGGGATACATAAGACTTTATAACTAGATACGGAGTTTCGTTATTTGACAAGATTTCAGATTTTTCCTACTGCCAGCTTTACTATTTTTAGTTATTAAGTGCTTCAAGAAAAATTAACAGACATATAACAGGGCGCAGTGGATGAGCTTTTAAATAGGTTAATGTCTTCATTAAAATGTGTACAAATGGATTTACGTTCTGGATATATTGTTTTTGGGTGTAATTTAGCACCACACTAAAAGCAAGGTTTAGTAGTAACTTGATAACTTGTAGCTGCTACGTTAGGTAACACGGTGGTGGCAGTCATTGCGGTTAAGTTAAGAGCATCTTCGGCTGCTAGTTCCTTAGTAAAGAGTGTCTTATATAGTCTAGGTCATCTTCTGCAGATTCGAGTAGTCTCTGTCAAATGGAAGGCGAGTAAACTCCTGCAATAAAAGTATCGCATATTAATAAATTGTTATGCTGTTCGACGGTTAGAGGCTGTGTCGGGCACTTTCTGGCAAACTGTTTAAGGTTACAAAAAGGTAGAATTTTGAATTATTGTTAATGCTTTAACTCCGCATAAAAGAAATAAAACTTCGAGTTTACTATCTACTGGTATCTTTGTTCTTTCTAAGTATATTACTAGCATCTTTCTAAGTATATTATTAGCATCTTTCTAAGTATATTATTAGCATCTTTCTAAGTATATTAGCAGCATCTTTCTAATTATATTACTAACATCTTTCTAAGTATATTACTAGCATCTTTCTAAGTATATAACTAGCATTTTTCTAAGTATATTACAACTTTTTTTAATAAATGTAATCATATTTGTTCGGATCGTCAAGAAGTACTTTTTTCAACTCTGATTAGAGTTGCAAATATAACACTTACCAATGTCGCTTATATGGTCAGAACTAGCATTGAACTCGCAGAGCCAGAACTCTAACCACTGCACCAAGTCTGCTGATATACAGTGCTCATATGATAAAATGCATCTTTAAGCTGTGTCAAAATAGGTTTATGACCTAATTAAAACGACAGAGATCACTGAGCATCTAGAGAATGTTAAAAAATGTGTGATTGGTAAGTTTAGATTTAGGATTTTTTAATACCATCTACAGAAATAATTGTGAAAATACTGGAAGTCTAAAGTTACATCACAACATAACCCTGAATGTGAACGAGACCTTTTTTTGTCTTGAAGGCATAAAATTTATTTGTGCGTTATGATGTTTCTAGGCATATTGAACCATCGTGTAATATTGTCTGCAGTCTTGAGTTAAGTTCGTAATGATTGCTTCCAAAAGTGTGAATATATTTTACTTGAGGAAATAAATTAAATGCAAATAGTATAATAGTCTAATTAAAAAGACATTATTATAAGTTTAAGTCTCAATATATAGTAATTAATTTCATGAATTCAATTCAATTTTATTTAAATTGTTTCTAAAAAATTTAGGTAGCAGACCATTTTTTTAAAAAACCTAAACTAATCAGCAGGTTACAAAGAAATACACCTTTTCACAGTTTCGATATAAAATTTATGCGTGCGCAGAAATGGAAGTGAAAATGTAAACACACTTTTCTGCAGCGATTTCATTGCAGATTCACCAAGTTATACTAAGATCTGGTTATCTGAACATAATGGAATGGGTTTGAAACATTGGCCTACAGTATATTTCAATGACATTGCTCGATTCCTTTCTTAAAATAATGCATCATCAGAGCTTATAAATAGACTTTAATCTAAGTGTAAAGAAGACAAGGCTTATAAATATTTTAAATTTGAATGGGTGAAAGAAGTTTATTATCATGAAATCAGTCAATTTTAAAAAGTTTTTATCAAATTCAGAGTCACACCGTCACAAAGATCAAATAATACAGCATATCATGTATGAGTTGCAATTGAAAAAGATTCTGATAAGCCTGGTGGACATGTGTATTCTGCATACTACATGTGCACTGCAGGAATGTTAGGTTGTTGTAATCATGTAATTGGTTTACTTTTCAGAGTAAAGGCGGCTGTTCGGACTGGAGCTACAAAGTTATCGTCAACCAGTGTTTTGGCTAAATGGAATGTTTCTACAGGTTGCAAAAAAAAATTGATCCACAAACCTATAGCTGAAATGACTTTTAATAGATTTCACTAAAAAAAAGGATAAAGAATGAGGATTAGCAGCACGAAATGCTGATTATTGCTCTTACAAATTTGCGACCACCCAAAAAACAAAACCTTTGGATAACGGAATTAAAGTACGTAGTCTTCTATATGAAAAACTAAAATCAGTTGCAAGTCAAAGCTGCTTTGTTGAATTGATGGAAGGACAATGGAAGTCTGAACCACTAACTAAGCATACAACTGTTTTATCGGAAGGTGTAAAAGAAAAAGCAAAACAATTTGAAATCAATAACAATTTATCTCAATCGGAAAACATTAATAATTTTACAAACACATTAACATTAAATGATCTTGAAATATAGAACAGGAAACAAAAAACCAATCAAATTCAAATGATTGGTTTATGCAAAGAGCAGGTAGAATAACTGCTTCAAAATTTAGCAACATTTATACCAAAATGGAAACTCTAAAACAAAATCTAATTAAATGTTGTTTAAAACTTGTTGAAGCAATATTAAGTGAAGAGAAAATAGACACATTTTAAACACATCATGGAATTGGTATGGAGTCCCATGCAAAATTAGCTGTTTTAACAGCTTTAAAAAACATGGGTCATAGAAAGGTTTAATTATTGAGAGTGGAAAAATAATAGATATAGAGCATCCATACATATCAGCTTCTCCTGATTTATTTATAGAATGTTTGTGCTGTGGAAAAGCTTTAGTCGAAATAAAATGCCCTTATTCGATTCGTGGCAGTGCACCAAATAAATTCAACCTCAAACAGCTTGAAAGTGTATATAATGAGGAAGTAAAATTAAAGTTAAATCATCCCCATTATTTTTAAATACAAGGTCAACTTGGTATCACTTTACTAAAAAATTGTTGATATTTTGTATATACAGATCATGGACACTTTATAGAAAGTATATTATTTAGCAATGAATTTTATCAAAATGTCTTAAAGAATTTAAAAGAATTTTGGTTCAAGCATCTTGTTAAATATATATTATTTGGTAAGCAAAATATAATGGTCACATATATAAAAACAGAAGAAATTTTAAAAAACCCTATAATAAATACTTTACTACTCAAAAAAAAAAAAAGGTATAGAGCCTGTCTAATCCAGTTTAATTATTACATGTGAAAAGAAGTAACTCAAAACATTGACTCATATTATTTATTTTATTATTTCATGATATTATTTAGATGACTTTTGACAATTCTTTTTTAAATAACCGTACAAAAAGAAACAATTTCAAAAATGTGAATTTATATTCAAATAAATGGTTCAATGGTTTTGGTCCTAGTACTTTAGGTTTTATTGTCAAATTTCGAGAAACACCAGTAGATGTTTTTTTAACACCCCGCCATCTCCTTTTAATTAATTGTGATATTGCACTATGTAATTCATGAAACACACTGACAGACATAAGGCCAGTATAAAAGTCATAAGATCTATCATTTTTTAATAAATGTTTGTATACTGGTAAGTTGCAATAATTTGATTTGATTATATTATATTTATATAAAATTCTATCTGGTTTCATAGTAATTACTGATGTGGCTGTGATAAATTTTTCATATAAGTTTTTATTTTTTTCGATTTCATGCTAAAGTTCTTTTTTTAAGTTGTCAATTTCATTTTTTAGTTCTTGATGTTCTTCTACAGAACAACATTTAACATTGAATTCATCATAATCTGATGGATCGTTATGTGAAATGGTTGTAATACTTGAAAACTGAATAAAGTTAAAGTTGATATCATCAATTTTAACGTTATTCAGTCTTCAAGTATTGACATCAGCAACATCAGAAACTGCTTTAATATTATTTTTTTTTAGTGGAATTGGTGTTTCTAGTGGTAAGTTTATTATTTGTGACTGATAGTTTAATTTTTGACGAGAAGTATTTACATTTATTAATTTAAGTTTTGAGTTGCATCATAACCCAGATTTAATGAAGGATATCGATTTATAAATGATGGTGCTTTATCAGCAAAATGATCAGAACATACTCTCATCTTCGATTTTATTGTAAATAATTTTCCAGGACGTGATGATGTAGGAGTTAGACGACTAATTAATTTTCTTAATTTTTCTCTGAGCACTGGTTGTTATTTTGCTGTTGGAAATGCATGCAATCTAAAATTTAAAAAAGTACACATATATAAATTTAATATTTTATCTTATAATTAATGATAAAATATTGTTCAAATTGTTATATGTATATGTATGTATGTGTGTATGTATGTACCTGTGTATATACATACACACGCATATACACACACACATAATGAAAAATAAATACTTACTCAAATAGTAGTTTGCAGTTGCATAAGTTAGAGCTTCGTTTAACATTGTTATCTCACATAAATTATCTTTCCACATTTCCAGATTATATTCGTTATTTTTGCAATTAATAACAGCGCATGTTTTTGATCTCTTAAACTTTGTATAAGGCATAGGTTCAGTACTTTCATTAATTTCCATGATAAACCTTAACTGTTAAAATAATTTTTGTTTTGATTTTTACTTTGCTTTTATCACTTTAAATAGACATTTAACAAAGTATAAAAATCATTGGTTCAGTGACTTGGTAAATCTATAAGATTTAAATCAAACAATACCAAAAAACACCATATAATAATCTTTAAGTTTTGTCAGTAGTATTTTTATAATGTTTATATGTTTTTCATTATTTCATTTTCTATTTTATATAAATCTATACAAATATTTTTTAAGCGTTTAGCAGTAAAATATTTGTGATAAAGATATAGAAAATAATTTGCATAACTTTATGACCCTTTAAGCATGTCTGGCAGATTTGGGTTAATGTAGCTTATCTTTATGTTCATTATTTCAGGTATTTGGTTAATAAATATTTTTGACATATTCTTTTTAAAGCTTGAGAGGGATTCAGATCAACTAAGGAAAGATGCATAAAAAAAATTTCGATTGGCTTTAACTGAAAACAGAAATATTGTTATGTGGAAAGTATATTTTGAGAAATTCTAATGTATCAGTTCACAAAAATCATCCTGTTGGTGATGTAAGTTTTTGAAAATAGGCTTTTAAGAATAACTTTAATTTATGACTCTTTTTTAAACCATTAACTTTTGATTTTTAAATGCAGCAGGTTTCAATCAGCTAATTTCAAATGAGCTCATTGTTAAAATTGGTGAACTAGTTGGAGTTAATGTAAATACTGTTCCAAAGATAAAACGGCATCTTGAAACCTTTGTTAGCATAGATTTTAGTTCCTCTAATATGCCACTTACATCAAATAAACATTTCTTCCCACGCGATGAGATCATCCGGAACCATATGATGAAAGCTAGACGTAAGCTTCGTCACTCTATAATAGACCAAGACTGACTGTTTAAAAGGATTACAGAATGGGAAGATAACTTTAAGGAATCTTGTATAAAGTTTCGACAGAAAGATGAAAGTTCAAAAGATAATGACCTAGTGGCTCAAAATTCTTTGATGTTAGTTTATCAAAATAAATAGCAAAGAAGGCTACTTTTACGATATGGTAACGAGCTAGCTCTTCTTGATGCTGCATATAGAACCACCAGATATGCTCTACCTCTTGGTAGAGCATATCTGGTGGTTCTATATGCAGCATCATATAGAACCATTATTTTTCTTGGTTGTGAAAATAAAGATAGATTATCAAACAGTTGGCACCTTCGTCTGTAAAAATGATACGACAGAGGCAATTACAGAAGCTTTGCTATGTATTAAGAAACGGAATCCTTCATTCCAACCAAAGTTCTTTATGACTGACTATTCAAATGAAGAGATAAACTCCCTTGAATATGTGTTTCCAGGTAGTCCTTTTTATGATGTTTTGTTTGAATAGAAGTTTATTTCGGTTAAAAAGTAGTTCTTAAATATGTGTATTATTATACCTTAGAATGTAGTGTATTTACTTGCGATTTTCATCAAGAGCAAGCTTGGGAGTGATGGCTATCCAAATCCATTAACGGCTGTTCACCATTAAAAATGATGTTAAGATAATGCTCCGACGGAATGCAAAAAAAATTCCGAACTGTAAAAAAGCTTTAAAGGCATTCAAAGATTCTTATGAATATAAAAATTATCCAAAGCCTATAGATTACTTAAAAAACAATTGGTATTGTATCAAAAAGGTAAGTACTAATGTTTTAAAGATAAAAGGATTTTACGTACAACTTGACCTGTTTGTGAATTTTTTTAATTAGTGCGATTCCGTTTCAAGTTTTTTCTAAGTCATGTTTGATTCTTTTGCTAATAACTTTCATGTCATTTACTATGGCACTTGTCAAAAAAGCTAAGAAATAATTTTAATAAAACTTTCTTGTGATGATACTAAAATCTTATAAACAGTGGCAAATAAGGTAAGAAAAGTTCAAGCTGACTTCTAAGAAGTCCTGATGATCTTGTCACAGAGCACCGCCACAATTTCTAGTAAAATCTTGTATGGCATTCAAGATTTTATTAAATAGAATAAGGTAAAAAAGAATTAAATGTAAAGCTACAAGTTGTATCATTAGTTTCAATGTGCACATGATTTCATTCAATGTTGTGAATTTCGAGTCCATGTTGTACCATATGGCAGCAGGTAAAATTTTTGAGATCCAAAATAATGATTTTGCAACAGTTTTGAAAATTATCTTCTGTTTTTCTTCATATTCTTAGAAATGGGTGTTTGCCTAATGGCAAGATCGATTATTGTTTAATGTAAATACTAACAATGGAGTTGAACGGCAAAATCAATGTTTTAAATACAGTTTTTTAGAAAGAAGAAAAACTTTTTCCCTTACTGAAATGCTCGGTATTTGCATTGAAGAATTCCTTCCACATAAGTATGACAGGTTAGTCAAAATTTACTAATTCTAACAATTATGCAATAATATTTGTGTATTTGTATATATTGCTTATCGTAATAATAGTTATAGTAATAAAAATAACAACAGTAAATATCCTCGTTTGCTATTAAGTTACCGTTTGTTGTAAACCATAAATTAAAGTGAATTAGTTATTTCATGAATCCTTTTTGAATTTACTATCCTTATATTATCCATATTTTCTTAACAGACTTTTATAAAATTATGTTCATAATATTTACTGTTATCTATTTTGTAGGTGTCTTGGAATAGTTAATAACACAGTTAAATTAACAGAACTTTATTTTGTGTATAAAAAGTAATCATCATGTTTTTAGCTATGTTGGTAAAACAGAAGGGCAAACTCATCGTACCGAAAATACCATGAGAATATTCCTAATTATTTGACCAATCGTCCACGACCTTTGGTTAATCATTGCATGAGAATAATTGATAAGTTACATGGTGTGGATTTATCAGGAGTAACTGCTTTGACAAACCGACTTTATAGCGATCCATCATTTCAGTTAAACAGTAGGCTTGTATACCAATGTTATCTTGGTGATGCAGAACTTGTAGTTGTCCATCTTGGTTCCGTAGACAATATCTATGCAAATATTTTTGCTATTTTCAAAAACCAAAATCTTTCTTGGTTTAATTTAGGTGCAGCTTACCGAGACTCTCCCTATTTTGTTCTAGATTTAGAATCTGAAGAAAGTAGTGCAACAATTGCTGTAGAAAGTCCAGATTTTTCTCTATCTTTGGATAATTCTTCTGAAATTATCAATAAAGCGTGTACACGAAATAAATGTGAAAGTAGAAAAACAACTAAAAAAAATACTCCTTAATTTTTATTTTGAACCAAGTAATAATTTTAATACAATAATGTAAGATCAAACATTAAAAAAAAAAAAAATTCTTCCTGTGGGAATCTAATAAAACTTCGAGCTTTTGCTGTAGTGGTACCCATAAGCTTGCGCACAGAATAAAAATCAAAACTGTTTGATGCTATTTAAATATATATTAATATCTTTAATGTTATTTAAAGCTTATTTGTTTGTTTTTTATTTTTATTTTAATAATAGCCCAGTACTTTTCAATAATACTCAATCCTGGGCAGGAGGACTTTCTGTTTTAGGCATAATTTTTACATTGTTCTTTTTATACCATTCCATAGCTAGTTTACAATAATGAATTGAAGCTAAATCAGGCCAGAACACAGGTCTGTTATTGTGTGATTTAATGAGAGGTAAAAGGCGTTTTTGTAAACATTCTTTAATATATATTTGACCAGAAAGTGGGGACTGAGAAATAAAAGGTATTGATTTTTTGCCACATCTGCAAATAGCTTGCCAAATCAAAGCTTTTTTTAGCGAACTTGTCATGTTTTGTGCACTTAAATTTCTTATCTGTTTTTCCTCTATATTTGGCAATACAATAAACAGCACTAGGAATTTATTGATATTGCACTTGATATAAGTTTCATCGTCTTCAATAATACATAAATTTTTAGAAATAAAATTGTCATACAACTTTCTGCCGCGGATTCTTTCACTTTTTTGATGAGTTTCAAAACGGTTGGGCACTTTTTGTGCTTTGAAAGAATGAAAATTATGTTTGTTTCTAACTTGAGCACCAAAACTATGAGAAAATTTATATATTTATGCGCGTTTCCATAGTGAAAGGCTAAGGTTATTCTTAAAACTGTTAACCAGTTTTCTAACTAGTTTTATATCTTTTAAACCTTCCTTTCTTCCACCACCAGATTTGCGTTTGATCAATTTTGTTTAAAAATAACGTTGAATAACACGACTAACAGTGTATGGATGTATTTGCAACAATTTTGCTATCAAATTGTAGCTACTATTAGGATTTTGTAAATACTTGTGCATAACTTTTTCTCTTACGTCTCCTTATTTTGTCATTTTTAAAACTAATTTCAAGTTAAATCCAAAAATTAACATATTTTTTTGAAACCAAAACACGTTGTAAACAAAGTACAAAATAATTAAAAAGATTTTAATACACCCACTGAAAAAAAAGGCGTGCTTATTCTTTCACATTTATTTCATTTACACGCTTTAGTGAAACAGCATTGCAAACAAAGTCTGAATCCAATACTGATCTAACTTTGAATACTAGGCGGCACTCGTCGCAAGCATGTAGGGAACTATTGAATGACATTAAACAGTAGACGTATCTATGTAGTTCTCAAACAGCATTAGATAATTTTATTTGGAGAGCTACTTAAAGTTAAAACTGCCTTAGCTTTCCTTCTGAAAAAGGTATTATTTTACATACAAAAGTTCAACCAGAAAACTGGAGCAAATCTGTAACAAAGTTATCTAAATCATTTAATCTACCAGTTAGACGCAAAAGAAAGTTGAAGCGATATATGACCAAAATAAAGCTTCAGAAATATATTTGAAAGTTGAAAAGGAAGATCCTTGTAATTCTGAAATTATAATAGATCGCTTAATTGAAAAAAGTTGTGAAATCTTAACTGTTGAAAGTGATGTTCAGTTAAATAGTGTCAATTAAAGAAGTTGAAACTGGCTAAACCAATGAACATAGCAGAGCTATTATAGGCCAAGTTCATGATGATCGACTTTAAAAGAAGCTACAGCATATTCAAAGTCTCAAATCTTCTTTGATTGGAGATGCTGAACTCTTTGAAATTAATAATTGTAAAATGCTTAATGATAACATTATTTACTTTAGCCAGCAAATGATGTTGATTCAGCTAGATATTGATGTTGGTCTACAAGATCCCTTTAAGGGAAAAAGTTAATGCTTTTAATAGGCATCAGTTTGCTCCTTTTGCTCAAATTCTACAAGATGGTTATCTCCACACGGTTTGTGTGAGCACATATAATTGTGAGCCAGGAGAGATTTATTTGTTTGACAGCCTTTTCCATGGCTCTATTTCTGTTGAGACAAAAAAGCAAATTTTTTCTATTTTACACTACAATAAAAAGTATATTTCTATTAAAGTTTTACCTGTTCAACAACAAACTAATTTTGTTGATGTCAAAGAATACCTCAGAGTGCTTTTGAAAAGAAAAACGAGCTTTGGAATTGTCAAGATTGCTCTAGAATATATACTATAAAGTAAGAAACAAACTTTGATTGTATGAAAAGAAGACTGTATGAAAAACAAATGCTTTTTTAGGTGTTTTTCTGTTAATGAGACAAAATGGTTTTATTATTTTTACGTAACATTTCTAGAGGTTAATTTAGTTGTACAACTCTTTTCTAATGCCATATTGCATTAACATCAAATGAAATTTGTCGGATTCTCACAAATATATAAATTTAATACACAAATAATTATGTTTAAGAGAGAATGTAACCAATTTGAAAATAAAATCTCTTAAAAAAAAAGACCTTGAATCACAAAGTATCGGCTATTAACACTTATAACGTTTTTTTTAGAAAAAACGCTTTATGAAGAGCTTTAAAAACGGTTATTTTCATGGCCACATAAATTTTTAAAACTTTGCATGTCATGAACAATTACTTTTTCATAAAGATGCATGATATGGTACACTGATGCAGATGTCAGTTAAGTGACTTATTTTTAATCGTTCTTAATTTTGAGTTCTTATGACTATTTCTATATATCTGCTTTTTACTTGTATATTTTAAATGAGCATAATTCTAAAAGCATTCATATTCAGTATTTAATAATTTATAGTTATAGTTTTCTTATCTAATTATAAATTAGCGAACTTAATAGTGCTCATTTGTTTGTATTTTGACACGGAAAAATATAAGCAATAAAAATATCGTATACGAGAAGATAAGAAAAAGAACATTTTACATAAGCCTACAAAAACTTTTATATAAAAAGCTTTTTGTTGGTTTAATTTACCATTGTGTATTAATTTATTGTTTTATTACACATATTATACTTTAATAATTTGTTCCTTAAATCATTTTCTTGATTGTAGAACTTTGTTTGTTTTTTGTTGTATCCAGTATTCTTTGTTGTATTTGTTTTCAGTTGTTAGTTTTCGAAGTAACTTGGGATTTTTTTTGTTTTATAATTTAGACAGTGTTTATAACTTAGAAAGAAAAAAAAACTAAAAAGCTGGCTGTTTTTATATAATAATTTTTTATTTCTGTTGAAGCTTTTTAGCATTTATTTGTAAAAACATATTCTAAACTTACGAAGATTTAAGATTCACGTATTAAGAAGATGTTATTGTCTTAGGTCTTCGGAAAATGTTGAAGCCTTAAATTAAGAAGATGTTTTTGAATAAAACAATGTTTACATTAAATAAATAAAAAATGTTGCTATAGTCTTGTAATAAAATTCCTTTTTTTGTAATAAATTTATTTTTACTTAGTTTAAGTACAAAGTTGATATTAATAGCTAATGTTCTTAATGTGATATTTTTAATGTAAAATTTATTAAGATAATTTCAATATATTTGTTGTTTTCTACTGTTGAAACATTATTTTAATTTAGTATAGTTTCATGATTTGAAATTATATTACTCAATTATTATTCATCAGTTATCGAAAATTAGGAAGCTACACAATTGAGGTAAAAATAATTTTGTTTATTGGTAAAAACCAGATTTTACAGTTGATAATGCTAATAACATATTGTTTAAAGAATGATTAATGAATGTCTTCTTTACACAGTGCCTCGATTTTGAATCAATTTATCATTCTGTAATGAGGAAATCAAAATGTCTTTCTGTAATGAGGGTTTCGTGGT
Source organism: Hydra vulgaris (assembly GCF_038396675.1). Taxonomy (NCBI): domain Eukaryota; kingdom Metazoa; phylum Cnidaria; class Hydrozoa; order Anthoathecata; family Hydridae; genus Hydra; species Hydra vulgaris. The sequence continues at coordinate 37,293,758 of NC_088926.1, forward strand.
TGTTGTGCAACTAATGCTTTATAAAGGAAGAATTGGTCAACCTTTTTTAGCCTAATAGTAACCTCAAAAGTATTTCATATATACAACAATCAATAATGACCATGTGTAACTAATTTTTACAAGTTACCTAATAATAAATGATTTTTTTGTTGGTTTACATTTTCTCTAATGCATTTATTTTCCCTAAAACGCTACACCTTTCATAATATTGAAACTATTTATATTGTATCAATAGTCCAGTTCAGAGAAGCTTTAAAGCTGCATCAACAGCTATTATAAACGAACTTTTTACATAATATTTACGGTTTACTCGATCAAAAGCTTTGATTTTTGATTTTTTTCTTATTCTATTATTTTTCTGAACTGATAGCATGATAAAAAATATCGATAATAGCTTAGAGAGGTTGTATTTTTAAGGTAGTGAAGCTTTTTATTAAAATACAAGATTTTTAAAAATAAATTAATCAAAGCAATAAAAATTATAAATTTGTCATATTCCAAATATTAAATGAAATATTACATGAAATATTACAAATATTACATTACATCAAATATTACATGGAAAGATAGGGATAGGGATAGATAATATTTTTATAAATTTAACTTTCTTTTAACCTTTTCTTTTTTAAATTTAGCCTTCACTAACTCTCTTTCCCCTCCAACTTTCTGAATTTTTGTATCTTCCGAATTTGCATTAACAAAAAATGTGACGCTGATATTTTGGCTAAATCCACTGCAATAACATAATTTTGAAATTCAATAATTTTAGGATCTTTAACCAAGACGATGAACTCGCTCTGTTCAATATTGAAATGAAGGTAATGAAACTATTATTTGTTTCTTATCAAATCCATATAATCTTAATAAATCAGTTGTTTATAATTATAATTGATCTAATTATATAATCAATTATTTATTTCTGTTTATTAATCTTATACTATTTTTTTAATTCTTTTCTTACAACTATAAAAGGTCATTATTTCAAAATGCTAGGTAAAGAATTGATGAATTCTTACTTTGTCAATGATTGTACTAATAGTTTTAATAGCCTGGTGATATTCTTAGAAGCTAAATATGTGCTCATATTAAATATTTGTGAGTCTCATTTTTTTTTCTAACAATTTTGTTTGATATTATTTTATCAATATTTAGTTGTATATGTTTGGAATGTTTAAACTTCTTTGGTATTTTTGAATTAATTATTATTTAGATAACTATGTTATTCAAAGAAAATTATGAATTTTGAAAGTTTACTTTTCTTTAAATAACTAGATAAACCTAATGTGTTCTTTTATTTATGTTAAGTCCAATTTGTTTATTATTGTTATTTTCATTGAATAATAATGTTTTTAGAATTATTTATATTTTTAGTACAACCACAGCCAATCAAAAATTGTGAGATTCCATTTGAAAGAGATCTTTTAGTGTAAAAGTGGAATTTAAATATAATTAAAAACAGTTATATATAGTAATCAAGTAGTTTATATATTTGTAGTCGTGTTATTCGAGGTTTTACTCTTTTCTTACCTTTTAAAATATTTAATTAATTTTTTTTTATTTTAACTTAATGTAAGAATTTCTGAACAATTCTTTTTATGCTTATGCATTTTATGTAGAACAATATTTATGTAAAACAAGGGACCTACATTCTATAATGTGCATAGCATGTTATTTTTATTATACAATATTAAAACTGGGATTTTTCAAATGCTAATGAATACAGTTTATATAGGTACGTTTGATGTACTAGGTAAAGGCATATCCTATATACTTTATACAAAAAGTTTTTGCTCTTAACAAAATTTATTATAGTTTTTGCTCTATATGTTTAGCAAAATCATCAGTGTGTAAATTCATAACAAGTTTTTTATAAGAAGTTTGCAGTGCGTTCCTAAATAAAAACCTAATATATATATTTTTTTTAGTGGTGATAAAATAAATGTACTAACTGTATATTTAGAAATAATTCTAATAGTTAAACCTCAGATGTTTACCTTTTAAATCATAAACTAAGTGTTCATGCATTCGAAAAACTAAAGACAAAGTTAACGTTTACAAAAACCAGATATATAGGTATTTTAAGATAAAATAACTTATTAAATTGTTAGAGGCTGTTTTTTGGACTCCCCTCATATAGTAATTTCCTCACGCCCCCCCCCCCCTTCCCTCTTTCTCCTCACCCCTGTAAGTATCGAGGCAATGTTTTTAAACAAAATATATCTCCGAGCTTGCGATGTTTTCTAAAAATGCACTAATTTCGCTTTGATTAAAATTTAAAAAATGTCACACTGTAACTAACTCTGTAACACTGTAAATCTTTTTAACACATCCTCCCACCTAAGATCGTCAGGTATTATTTGAACATCTTCTTTTTTGTATCTATCCTGAAGCTATTGAAATACGATTCTATTGCTATTATGTAACTATTTTATGTTATCAAAGACTAACCAGACCCGTATTTTGCGGGTTAATATTGCTAGTATATTTAATAATATAATAATTTATTAATCTTAATATACCAATATCATGACAATAATTTAAAATTTTTCGTTTGAGTTAAAAAAGAAATGAAAAGAAACGAACTGGTGGGTGCAGTGGTGCCGTCAAAAGCATGTATATATGTATATTTGGTATATTCACAACTGTATACAAGGTTAAGTAAAACCAATTATTTTTTAATAATAGTAAAAAAATTTATCGATTTTGTTTTCTATTCCTTTTTTTATAAATAAAATGATAATAAATGTAACTATAGCGTAGAGTACTTTTAAAAAGGTCAGGGGGGTCTTCGGCTCTTGTATTTATTCTTGTTACTATAATATAAGTAACGTTAATTTGTAACGTTTTTTAATGGGAAGAAACATTCACTAAAAGCTTTCTACTTAAAAAAGCATTTCGTAAATAATGAAAGATACATAGTGATGGGTTAAATAGTCGTAGATATAATCTACCGGCAACATTTTCTCTCGGAACTTTGCTTTCTTTATTATTTGCAGAAACCCTGACGCAAGAATAAATTGATGGTTGCGTTAAGCAAGCCCGCTCCTAATACATTGGTGTTATCGACGAGTTAGTTCCCGAACTTGTTATTTTATGTCAAGTTTCTATGTGATATTTATATGGTGGCCACAGTCCTGGCGAGCGTAAGGTCTGCTTGGGCTAAATTCAGAGATTTATCTCCACTTTTAACAGCAAGAGGTACTTCTAGGGACACTTAAAATAAAGACTTTAAAAATGTGATGTTTGCTGACACTTTCTGATACCCCTTTATCACTGTCACGTATTATTTCAACACTTCCTTTTAGCTAATTTAATAAAGTTCACTTATTTTAAAGCTTGTAAGTTGTTAAAATCATATAATTATATCTGTCAATTTTTTATTTTTTTGAATGAAGTTTTTTTTAAAAAAATACTTATCGTCTGTCGTTAATCCAGCATCTTGCACCATTTTCATATTTTAAATTTTTTTATAACTTATAAAATTTAAATTATTAAAAATGACGTCAATAACCTTTGCGTAAATATTTTCCGGAGTCTTCAATTTTCAAATTCTGCGAGACGTCCTTTTGAGGCTAACTAAAGATCGCTAACCATATTAGGAGCCATACTTTATCAGTTGGTAACACATTTATAGAATATTTTCCATGGCATAAAAGCACCAAAAAATGAGGATTTAGATCGAATATTCTTCTGTTATTTGGAAGTAAATATTCCAGATAAATTATTTTTAAATGTATATTAATTCTTTTATACTCAATAAGATTAGCACTTAAAAGTGCTCTGCAGCTATTAGTTTTGTATCTTCAATCCTCATATTAACGGTTATAACGTTTTTCAAATAAAATTTACAACTGATGTCTGAAGAATATCGATAGTAATAGGGTGGTCAGGCAGCCTAACCCGTTTAACTTTTTTCTGCTTAAAGAAACTGTTTAGGGTTCGATGAAGTTTGTGGTTAACACTAGATTCTTAGAAAGTGTTTCTGGCAAACTTACAAGTTTTATTAACAATATTTGTGCATAGACTTGCATAGTTTAAAAAGGCATGTGATTTTAGGTATATATTGTATTGTATTTGCAGTTGTAAAGATTGTTCAATGCTATGATTAAAAATTAGCCAAAATATATATTTATTACTAAAACAAGACAATAAAAATTCAGAGTAATTGTTGTTCATATAATTAAAAAAAATAAGATTGTAACTAAATCGAAATGTCAGACCCAATATTTATAAAAATAATAAGACTGAACCGCTTTTTCCTAAAAGTGCCTTTGAAGGGGGCTCACCCCTGTCAAAATAGCAAAAAAATAATTTTTTTTGAAATTTTCGGTTTTTCATGTTTCAAGTGTAAAAATTAACGAGGAATCTGATTCTGAATTAAAATTTTCAAAAAAAAACACATAAGTATGTTTATTTCTTGATTATTTGATCATAGTCAGAAATAACCTTCTTAGCAACGTCCATAGCAACAATTTTATTTTCTCTTTTCCACTTATCTACAACACCTTTTTCTTAAAAGTTAATCTTATATGATTAATCTGAGTCTGTGAAGTATTATTTTTATTATTTTTCAAACTGCTTCCATGTAGGTCTGGAAAAGCTTACAAAATGAACTTTGTAAGCATGCTAACCACACTGTAAAACAATCACATAGATATACTACACATTGTGTGTCTAACTTTTTATTATAAATTAAATTTTATTCTGTAGATTATTTAGTGATTATTTTGTTTATTTATAAATAACTTCTTGGCATTTTTAGTTGTGGATAAGTATTAAAATAATTATTAGTTTAAAAAATGAGCTTGATTATCAAGTTAATAATGAAAAAAAATTATGTGGCAAATAAAAAAACAATAACAAATTGTAAAGTTAAAAGAGTAAAGTTTGCAAGTTTAAAAAAAAGAAAAGAAAATTTAAAGAAAATCAATAGACAAGCAAAAAACAATTCGTGTCCATGCAATCTGAACTATTAAATCTTATTCCAAGTACTTCAGCATCATTACCAAAGACAAGATCGTTTACTAAGCTGTCAAATGATGGTATTACTGGAAATAGAATTTTCGATATGTTTAATTTATCAAACTTAATTTCAGTTCTTGGTTGTCCTCAATGTAAACAAAGTTCGTGTTTAAAGCTAAGTGAAAGTTTAAAACATGGATTAGCAAGTAAAATGACTGTAAAATGTTTTTGCCAATGAGAGCATTCATTCTGGACATCAAAAAAACTGCCATTTATGTAACGAGGGTTTGGTATAAACTACAGAATAGTATACTCAATGCGTAGATGTGGTCAAGGCTTTGCTGGTATTAATCGCTTTCATGCACTTATAAATTTTCCACCACGATTTACATCAAATTGTTCTTAAGTTAAAAAAAAGTGTTAAGTTTATTGCTACTAAAACTATGGATGAAGCAGCTCAAGAACTAAAAGAGTTATCCAAAAATTACCCACATAATAATTTTTATGATATACCTGTGTCATGTGATGGCACCTGGCAAAGACGAGGATTTTTATTGCTAAATGGAACAGTAAGTTGCATTTCAACTTACTGTTTCATTTTAACTTTAACATTGGAGCTAAAGCTGTTATTAATTTGTATGAAAGACTAAATATTGTTCCAGGATTTTATACCAATCTTGGGTGTGATAAAATCAATACCAAAAGGAATAAAAATTCAATAAAACATAATAAAGTTAAAAATGTTCTCCGTCGTCGTCAAATTAGAGGACAAAAAAAAACAAAAAGATGATAAAAAAAAGCAAAATGAAGGAAAAACTTATAAAGCAGGATTATTTTAAAGTTAATTTTAAAGATGTAGTATTTTATTTTATTTAGTTGATTTTATTCTGGATATGCTGTTTTCTTATTTTTAGTTATATATCGTTTTTTTGATAAAAAATGTTTATCATGTGATATAGTCCTTTTATATAAAATTATAGATAATGTAGATGTTGTATAAATATCCATTATCGAAACACCTTTTCAATTGATTTTATTATGCTTAGATTTGAAAAGCTTTAAAAAATAATATCTTACTAAAACTCTTTTTACAAAATGTTTTACGTTTTGCTTATTTTCTCAGATTGCATTTTTTCCGAATTTAATAGAATTTAGAAATGTGGTAACTTTAATTCTATTATAGCTTTTGAGCTGATATTTTCACACAACACACATAATAGATTGTTTCATGCAATAAACCAAAAGTTTGATTTAAATATTTTATATTTTCTGTGATTAATTTGTCTGAAGTTCAATTTTATGTTGAAAATATAGAAAAATATTGTTAATTTTTTAAAAACTCAAAAAGTCATTCTTCCCGAAATAATATTTAACTTTTTTTTTGTTTATTGCATGCATATAATGTAAATAAATAATGTTAGAAAGTTTCATTGAAAAACAGTGTACCAACCCAAGGGAATTAGCTTTCCAAACTTCAAGAATTTATGACTTTCGCCGTTTTGAATTTGTAACCATGGCAACAGCTGACATTTTTTAAAAATGAAAACATGTTTTTTTTAAACACTATTATAATATCCTTAATGAATACCCTAAAAATCCTATGAGCTTGGAAGTTGTCGAAATATTTTTGATGGGGGTGACCCCCCTTAAGTATTAATCTAATTCATCAAGACTTTGCTGCAAATACAGTAAGACAAAAACATTTTAAAAGATTTTTAATCTAAAAAATAAATTTAATTTTTCAATTAATTTGGATTTAACTTATTTTGATGAAAGTTATTAATCAAACAAAACAATAAAATTTAACAAATTGTTACCAAACAAAAAAATAAATAAAACAAAAAATACATTACAAAAATAAAAAGTATGCATACAACAATGAAAGGCCTCAGAATGGAAAAAAAAACATTAATGCTAATGTGTAAACATAGTTTGTTTAGTGATTAAGTAATAAAACATCTCCTTATAGTTGCGTCTATTATTACTGGCGTTTCAATGAGGATCAGCACCAATAACTAGTTTATCCCGTCAGACAAACGTCATCACCACTTATGCTTTACCCCGCGACGCCAAATCCATACTGCAGTAAAAAAGGACTCACTACAAATAGCCAAAAGCCAACCATACCCGAATTTGTAAATACCTAATATTTTTTTGATGATATGATATAAAAAGTGTACTACTAACTTTTTTGATGATATGATATAAAAAGTGTCTACTGCACAATATAAATAAAAATAATTAAATAAATTTACCACACCACCGGTAAAACTTACCACACCACCGGTAGAATAAAAAAAATAATAATAATAAAAACGAAACACAATAAATTAAAATTCTAATAAAAACGCCAGAAACAAAACTGAAACAACTAAAGTATGCAAACAGAAAATACTACTAAATTTTCCCTCAAACTGTTTTTAAAAAATAGGTACTACCAGCATAAATAAACCAAAAGCAATCAAATGGAAATAAACCTCATAAAAAACCCTTTTAAAATAAATAAAACACAATGGAGTCTTCGAAAAAACTTTAACGCTGACACGGATACTTTTATTCGAATTTTGTTAACCAATCTAAAGTGTAAGAAAATGAACGACCCGCGTAACTTAAATTCCTTGATAATAGTAGTAATATGCAAACCAGCGGATAGATAATATATTAAAAATACTGTATAAAGACAAAATATATACTTATATAAGCCAAATGGTGGTTAATAAAAACTTTTCGGGTAATATTACAATGATATAAGGCATGATATAAAAGTGATTTCAAAAGCGGGTAAAATATTGTTTTCAGGTAAAGTTTTCTCTACGGTCCCATTCAAAGTAAGTTTGAGACCATAACAAAATCGAAATTTGAAAAAAGAGTTTTCCCTATGGTCCGAATTAAACGTTTTTTCGAGACTATAACAAAAGTGATACAAAAAACTTCATCAACAAATAAGTAAGAACATTACTAAATCTAAGTTTCAAAGAGTAAAACTTATAGGAAATAATATTTTAGTAAAAAAAAAACAATAAAAGAAAATCAGACAATTTTCGCTAAAATAGGTATTTATTAAATAGAATAACATAAGAAATATACCAAAATACAAGAATAATGTAAAGACCGGGAAACATATTTTAAAATGAGGCTTTCTCTACGGTCCGAATTAACGTTTATTTGAGACAATAACAAATCCACGATAAAAAGTTCAATTTTAACTAATTAAATATAAATAAAACTAGAAAATTGATGTAGGGTAAACCAATAAAATTATAACACCTAAATAGTAACACCTAGGAACTGTAATTTAATAAAGAATAAATAGATTTTTCATTTATGCTTTTTTATGTGCCGTTTTTGATCGATTTAATGTTTTTGTAACTCGCAATAGGTGGAGTTGGCCATAAATTTTTAAGATCAGTATCCTGTTCAATAATATTACAGTGCTTTTTTATTATTTTATTGATAAGTTTTCCGACTTTTCCAAATGTTGTAACTATCGGTAAAATTCTCTCTTTTTCTCTTTCTTCTTTATATTTGTTGTAGACAAGTTTGTGTTGTGTATGTCGTAGTGCTTTTAAAACCTTTGTTAATAGATTAAATAGGGTAGCCTCGTATAACTAAAATTTGTGCTTGTTGTTGTAGCTCTTTTATTAGGTTGTAATTGTTCGATATAATCTTATTGTATCTTAACGTCTGACTATATATTAAGTTGCTTTTTTGATGAGAGGGATGGAATGAATTATAATGTAATAGTGCAGTTGTGTCCGTTGCCTTCTTGTATATTGTTGTTTCTAACTGTCCATCTAGTTTTTTGATAATAGTTTGGTCAATGAAATAAATAGAATTGGTAGAATAATTGAAAATAAAGTTGATCGTGGGGTGGATGGCATTCATAAATTCGAAAACCTGTGTTAGTTTCTCCTGAGGCCCATGAAAAATAATAAATATATCATCTATAAATCGTTTAAAAAAAGAAATTCTCATTGAAAATTAGTCAATTATTTTCTCATTAATTCTTCCCATAAATAAATTAGCATAGGGCGGGGCCATACGTCTTCCCATGGTAGTACCTGTTAATTATAAAAAGTGATCAGTCGAAAATTGAAAGTTGCTATGGGTTAATAGGGTTTCTAATATAATGTCAATAAAAGCAAAAGGATGTAGTTGTTGGTTTCTAGTACACGAGATTGAAGGAGTTTAAGGAAGTGTGCTGTGTCTCTAAAGAATGCTGGTAGTTGTTCAGCAACTGGCTGTATAGATTCTGTGATAAAGAACGATAAGTAGTCGATTGGTCCGTCGCAATTGGTCTTAAGGGAATACCAATCTTATGAACTTTGGGAAGGCCATAAAACAGGGATGTACGAAGGGGTGTTTTTGGACGTAGGAACTCCGATGTTTTTTTATTAATCATATGATGAAGCAACATATAGTCAATAAGATTGTTGACATCTCTTGCTATACTTTTTGTTGGATCTTCTGAGAGTGGTTTATATGTGTTTTTATCTGAAAAAAGTAGATAGATCTTCTCTTCATAGTCAGTTTTGTCTAAAATATAAATACCCCACACAAAAAAAGTGCGGTTATATCACATTCTACCAAGTTAAGATAACTTATAACAGTTATGTTTTTCGTCATAGGGGAAGACCAATTTGATTTTTTATGAAATGGATGCCTCGTTATCTCTTCGGTCCCAAAATAGAGTTGTTGGAGAAGGGTTGTTTTAAATCTTTCAAAAGCCGTTTTGTGAATATTAAGGGACGTATTTGAAATTGAAGGAACAAAATTTAATTCTAAACTTAAAAGCTCTTTTTCAGCGTCTGTTAGGACGTGTTTTGATATGTTAGTAACTAATTTATTGTTAAATTGATGTGAGAAATTTGACTTAGCCTGAGTGATTTCTTTATTATACTGCCTCATGTTGCTATGCGATGTTGACGAAAACAATTTAGCCAGAGTAAATAGTACAAAATTTCTTTTTTTGATAGATGGAGCAAACAGTTTTCTTTATTGATCCTAGTAAGAGACAACATTAGTAAGAGGCAACAGATAACTAGTGAAGATAATTTAAAGTCAAAAACAGCAGTGAGACAGCAAACACAGTGGTAATGTTTGTGGGTTTGTAACTAAATGGTAGACACCATTAAACGATAAACTTAATGGTAACATAGACGTAAAATAATCAAATTAAAAGAAATTTACACAGTTTTAATATAAGTTAAGACATGCTTGAACAATGAACTTATAAATAATTTAAAATTTTTTTATGATGAAAAAAACTTTTTTTAAGAAGTAAAGTTTTCTCTACATTTAGAATTAAAAAGCAATGTAAAGATTTAAACATGTAGCGAAGGATATTAGAAATTCTCTGAGTAATAATAAAAGACGTAAATTGTGTATTTGAAAACTAAAACAAAGCTGTGTAATGAATGTAAGATACTATAGCATAAAAGTTTCTTGATAATAGTAATAATATGAAAACAAGCGGATAAATAATATATTATTAAATAAGCGGATAAATAATATATATACCCTATCTAAATCGAACTTTCCAAAAAAGGAAAGTTTTCTCTACCGTCCGAATTGAAATGTAATTTTGAGACCGTAACAAAAAAGCAACAAGACAAAAAAGCAAAGACGTCCATCAAGCATGTCGAAAGTTGCTAGTTAAAAAGGATTGCTCTTATATTTATATATTTTTTACATATATACACACACACATATACATACACATATATATGTATATATATATATATATATATATATATATATATATATATATATATATATATATATATATATTTATATATATATATATATATATATATATATATATATATACATATAAATATATATATATATATATATATATATATATATATATATATATATATATATATATACACACATATGTATATACATATATACATGCATACACATATGCGCATACACGCATATATACATACACATATATACATAAACTACAATACAAAATTATATATATGAACCCTAAAATCAAAACTCAATCACACATGATAACCACATGTTCATAACATACAAATCTATATCTACATACCAAACACAATACTATCTATTAAAAGAAAATATTATCTAAATAAGAACGAGTTCAAACATAGATAGTTAATCTAATAAAAGAACAAAAAGCATGCAAAAGATGTAAACAGGTTATATGTGCATAAGGGTGTATATGTGTAAGTCCGTGCTGTTTATGTCGTTCAGTAGAGTCTTATTTTTCAAACAAAGTATATTTTGACAGTTGTCAAGACAAAAAATAAAGAATAATAGAGGAATATTTAAAATATAAATAAGACAAACAATGCACCAAAACAGTACCAACAATAATAATAAAAAATAAACTGTTATATAAACACTAATATGAACGAAGATATACAAAAAATTTGTCACCAAACAAAAAATAAATAAAACAAAAAATAAATAAAACAAAAAATAGATTACAAAAATAAAAAGTATGCATACAACAATGAAAGGCCTCAGAATGGAAAAAAAAAACATAAATGCTAATGTGTAAACATAATTTGTGTAGTGATTAAGAAAAACATTTTAAAAGATTTTTAATCTCAAAAATAAATTTTTTAATAAATTTGGATTTATTTCGATGAAAGTTTATAATCAAACAAAACAATACAATTTAACAAATTGTTATTATTTATGATGAAAACTTAAAAAAATGAAGAAGCAATATCAAAGTAATTGATTTTTAAAAAAGATCTAAAAAAATAACATCTACAAATATCTCAACATATAATTTTCAGGTTTGCCTTTTAAGTATTATACTAGTTCATCGAGATTTTGCTGTAAGTAAAGTAATGAAAAACATTTATGCACTAAATTTAACTTAATTAACTTATTATTTGTAAATTATGGCACTGTTAAAGTTATTATTTGTACACTGTAAAGTTGCCTACCCTTGCGATTTTATGATTGATTTCGATAGAGAATTTTATGCTGATTAAGAATCGTATAAAACCATAGACTTGAAAATGTGAGAAAATTTCTCTAATTCGATGTTGAAGTTTAGAAAAATTACACTAAAAACGCTTACATTCGCCATTTTTTTTTTAATTCTTCAATATATTGCTGCGTAACTTAACACTACCACCTAATTAATCTTGCTCTGATTATGGTGCTGGTGTCTTTTATCATTAAAATGATAATTAAAAAAATTTCGGAAACATAGCGATTCACAATTAAGCGTTTTAATTAATGCTCTAATAAGAAAAGCTCTAATTAAACACTAAAAAATAATCTTAAAAAATTATTTAAAAAAACTTTAAAAAATCATTTTACCAAATTCACAAAATATTTTTTGTGACTTGGTAACGCTATTTTTGTCGTTTCTTGTAGCTTTAACTTCAAAAATTATTTTACTCATGCACTTTTTTCGAATAAAAAACTTAACACATAGTTAATGTTTTAAGAAAGAAACTAGCTCTATAGAATTTACAGTTTATAATAATTACAAATATAAGTTTTAATACTTAACTATTTGATATGCTTATGTTACTGAAAGTATTTATTACATCAAATGATTTATATGTGTTTTTAATGACAAAAGTAAATGAGTTGTTTTTTAAGCCCCCGTTTTTACATAAAATGTGATCTTTCATATTCGCTTTAAAAAAATAATATTCGATAATGCAAGATAAAATATTTGTTGCAAATTTGAAACTCATGACGTAAAAAAAAGTAAGAAAAGGAAAAAGATTATGGCTGCACGTTACCTGAAGAAGAAGAGTTTGATGGAATCTTTATGAGTAAAATTGGTGCTCGATTTATGGAAAATAAAGATGAATGTATTTGCTGGTGTAGGCAATATGGGATTGTTAGCCACAAGTATATTATGCCCTCGCTGTGATCGTGAATGTGAAGAACAACGACTAGCGTCCGCAATTGATGGAAAAACTTGACGTTGTACACAATGTGCCTGCAAGAAGGTAATAAACATTAGGGAAAAAAGCATTTATTTATAATCGCATTTGGAGCTGTGGTAGATTATAGGAATGACCTATCTATAGAGTCGGTCCGCAGGGAGTAGCAGGGGAATGTCGATTAAAGATGCAAAGCACGAACTGAACATCAAAGGAAGTACAACAATTGTTGATTGGAACCAATTTTGCCGGGAAGTGACCGTGGAATTTTTCCTCAACAATCCTGAACAGTTTGGTGGTATGGTTGTATCATAAAAATAAATGAATCATTGTTCAGCCGTTTAAAATACAACTGCGGACGTGTACAGCCAGAACAATGGATATTTGGTGGCTACGAAGCTGCAACAAACAAGGGTTTTCTTATTCCTGCTCAAAGTCGCAATGCTGCATCTTTACTGCCTATAATTCGCTAATGGATTGCGCCTGGAACAGATATCTGGAGTGAGATGTGGGCAGCCTAAAATGGTCTTGCTGCTCAAGGATATATCCACAGTACTTTTAACCATAATGGCTTCAAATACAAATGGATCCAAATACACAAATACGAAATGGATCCAAATACCCAAGTTACAATGAATCAATAATGTTACACAACAACGAAATAAAATTGAAGCAATGTGGCAGTGTTGCAAAGCAAATTTTTTAGAAAAGTTTAAATCAATCCGTACAACAAAGCGGGAAATGGAACCTGATTATTTTTTTGAATTGATGTGGGTACAAAGATTTCACAAGAGTTACAAAGAGCTAAAATTTATATAAATGAGTTTTTTTATATAAAACATTAGCAACATTATGTAAAAGAGTTGTTTTTTAAATGACGATCATTAGCGTTTTTCGTTTAATTTCTTTAAACTTCAACATCGAATCGAAGTACTTTCCTCAAATTTTTAGGTCTATGTTTTTATACGATTCTTAATCAGCGTTAAACTCTTTACGAAATCAATCATAAAATCATAGGGGTAGGCAACTGAAACAGGAGTTTTAAGTAGGGGAGAATTACACACGCCAACATTTTGAGCCCATATAATTGAACCGCTTCAAAATTCCGCAAAATTATTCTCACGCTTAAAACTAAAATCTTTTTAAAAAATGTCTTCAAATGATTGTGAAGCTTCTTATGCAGAAATAGAAATGAAAAAGTCAAAGCTTTCACCAGGTTTTTTTTTTAACTTATTTATAAAATAAGTTGTTCTTTTTTGTGTGTTTAACAATAAATAAAACGAATAAAAAAACTTTTAAATTAAATTAAAAAAAAAAAAATGAACTTGTCAGAACATAGACTTTTTCGAATGGGTAAGTCTCCCTATAATAAATTTGTTGCTTGTGAAACAAAGTCTTCCATTTGTAAAGTTTTTTTTAAATGCGTAAGTCTGAAATTATTATGAAAAGTTTTTTTAACTGTGTAAGTCTCCCCTTAATGAAACTATTACTTTATGAGGCACAATTTTTCCATTGTTAAGTTTTTTCAAATGCGTAATTCTCCCCTTCATTGAGTTATTTATTGTGAGAAAATTTTTTAATTGTGTAAGTCTCCCTGTAATTAAATTATTACATGTGAGATGATATCTTCAATTTCTGTAATTGTTTTAAATGCATGTCTACCTATAAATTATAGTATAATGAAATTATTACTTGTGAAATAAAGTTTTCCATTTGTAAAGTTTTTTTTTTAATGTGTAAGTCTCCCCTTAACATAATTATTACCTCAAAACTTTACAAAGGGAAGACTTTGTTTCACAAGTAACAATTACATTATTACTCCCTATAATGAAATTGTTACTTGTAAAACAAAGTCTTCCCTTTGTAAAGTTTTTTTTTAATGTGTAAGTCTCCCCTTATTGAAATTATTATTTTTGAGACACAATTTTCTCTTTGTAAAATTTAAAAGTGTGTAATTCTCCCCTTCATTGTATTATTTATTGTGAGAAGTTTTTTTAAGTATGTCAGTCTCCCTTTAATGAAATTATTACTTGTAATAGTAATAGTTAATGCTGATGAGATAAAGCGCCAGGCAATATCTATATATTAATAACTGTTCAGTTTTAAATAAAAAAGCGTTTATAATAAGCTTTCTTGATTTCCGTCTTGTTTGCGATCAACCGATTTAAATCAACCGATTGCAAGTTTGATTTAAAGCTGTTAAGTGTAATTGATTGAACGACTTCTGCTAGTAGACTATTCCATCCATAAACGACTCTATTGCTGAAAAAATATTGCCTTTTCATACAATTTCTAACCAATTCAGGTTTCAATCTATGTTTTGCTCCTCTAATGTTAGATGCTGGACCTAATGAGCAAATAGAGTTCATTGCATGATTTTGTTTAATACCAATCTTTTCAATACCTTTAAATATCTTGAATTGCTGGATCAAGTCACCTCTTAGCCGCCAAGTCTCTAAAGTTGTCATATCCAAAATTTCTAATCTTTTTTTGTACTCAAGACGTCATAGTTCCGCGATCATTTTGGTTGCTCTTCGTTGAACTTTTTCTAGTGTATTAACATCTTTTGTATAATACGGACTCCATGCTTGAATCAAAAACTCTAAATTTGGTATTTAGACTATTTGCTTTACTGGCTGCATATTTGACTTGTTTGGCCCATTTCAAATCACTTGATATATAAACACCAATAAGTATTAACATTAAAGATTGCAAAGGACAAGCATATGATACAACGGCGTCTATGAGTTCAGACAGAAAAGGGGTACAGACTTTTGTTAAATAATAGGCACTATATGCAGACTATCAAGGATGTGTCCTTCACTCTTTAAATCTAACAATTTGCCATGGATGTGAGATTTTATCTAGTAGAAATATGATGGATTCCTGCCAACAACTGTTTTTATTTTTTGATAACTCACCAAAGCGACAGCGCTTTTCCAACGAGTTATTTCTACTCAAGCGCCAGAATTAAAAAAGTCAAAGTTGAAGAACCTTTGCAAAACACGATGGCTTGAGCGTCACAGCACATTCAATACTATTGATGAACTTTACATTTATATTATTCACACTCTTGATGAAATTGTAACACCATCAAATGACATTATTCTCTATGATGATCTAGAACCAAAAAGTTGGAATTGGGGTTCTGATACTCGGTCAAAAGTCAATGGATGACGACACACATTTACTAGTTACAACCACATTATTAATTTTGTTGTGACAAAGGAAGGTTTACAGCCAATGCAACCAATTGTATCATATCTTCAGGGTGAGTTAATGGAGGTTTATTTGGCCTTCCAAAAAGTTTCGCAAATTTCTTCTTTTTATTCTACACTCCGCACAAATGTTGATGACTGGTTTTCTACCATTTATCTCAAAGCCAAGAAAATTTCGTAGTCTGTAAATTGTACTGAAGAAACTCCAAGGCTTTGTAGTCGTCAATTCCACCGCTCAAATATACGTGCTACCTCATCTTTTGAGTACTACAAGCGTAATGTAGCCATTCCATTCCTCGACAAGATTTCATCTGAGTTGGCAGCACACTTTACAGAAAATAAGAGAGTACATTATGAATAATGTTCTTTGATTCCAGAAGTTATTATCACTAAAGACAATGAAGAGTTGGAAACATTGTCAAAGCAACAAGCGGATAAATGGTATGGAATTCTTCCAAACCCATATGGTCTGAATATTGAGCAGCGATGGAAACATTTATGTGTTGAGAACAATTTTTCTGGAATGACAACTACTTCAGCAACATGTTAACTCCACATTCTTTCCCAATATTCGTGAGTTATTTCTCATTCTGGCAACTTTGCCAATTGGCAGTTGTGAGGCGGAGCGTTCATTCTCTTGTGTACGCCGCATTTATTCATATTTACGAACAACGATGACAACTGATAGATTGTCAGATTTGTGTGTGATTGGGATGCATTATAACAATTTACACGACTGTGTTTCATCAGAAAAAATTGTAAATAACTTCATTGCACTACATCCACGTAGGATGCAAGTACAATCTCTTTTTTATGACTGTGTTTAGTAGTTTATGTTTGTATATTATATTTCAATGAATAGATAATGTGCTTTGGATGACAAATAATTATTTCTAAAACATGGAAAAAATCATAAAATCTTGTAAGTTAAAATCAAGTATTTTTTTATGTAGCCACCCCCTCCTTCAAAATCTTGTATCCGCCACTGCTGTACTTTAGCTCCGCTATTTTTTCTTTTATGTTGTTATTTTCATGTTTAATACTTTTACTTATATCCGTAGCTTTTTTAGACTCTGAATTTTTTAAATCGGTTAGTTCAACGTAAATCTTATCGTAATTTTTACTTACAAACTCGACAGCTTTGTTTAATTCTGATAGCTCGTTTTTCAATATCATGTTTTCTTCATTAAAGTTGATTACTTTGTTTTCTAGTTTCTCAATTCGATTTTTAAAAATTTTTGTAATGGTATTTTCGTGAATTTCCAGTATTTCTTACAATTGCACTGATGTAAAATTTTTTGCCTTTATGATAACTTTAAAACGCGTCTGTTCGCTTCAAAATTTATTTGCGAAAATTTCAATTTCAAGTTTTTTTATTTAGGGAAAGTCTTCCATTTGTAAACTATTACAAAATGTCTAAGTTTCCTTTTATTGATATTGTTTTGTTAACAAGCAAGTCTTTTATTTCAATATTGTTCCAGTGTATCAGCGCTAATTTTGTTATGAATATTTATACTCTTAAACAAAGTTTATTTTGAATGAGTAACTCTTTTCGTGATAATTTGATTTGGATACGTTAGTTTCCTTCTAATATATTTTTTATCGTTTTTGGGAAAGTTTTGTATTTTAATTTAATTATAGTTTATACATTTCATAGAGATTTCGTTATTATTTGAATTTAATGTTTGTTTCTAAAATATTTTATATTTATTTTTTGTATAGCATCTTCGTTCAATCCTTTAACTAGTCTATCTGATGCTCAGTTGTTCCTTATGAAAACACCTAGGTGAAATATTTGTCTAATATCTTAAATATTGACTTTTAACTTTAATATAACAAAAAGATTGATTTTTAGTTTTACATGCTCCACTTGTGTGAGATCATTTTCAAGAAAAGATAGTTTAAAAAGGCATGATGCATAAGGCTATATTCGCTGACAACACTGCTGATGCATAAGGCCATATTCGCTGACAAGCTGTGCAGAGATAAAAGAACTCCTTGTTATTATAAAAACTGCTGCCAAGTTTTTTTTCAAAAATTAAAATTAATTAAACACATAGAGGAGTATCATATAGGCGAATTTTCTACAGAAACCTATGAGTTTTCCACAGAATCAGAGTTCTTAACATGGAAAGAAAAAGAGGAGATTAATAGTTATGTATTTTTCAGTAAACAAACTGGAAGTAAACGAAGCAGCAAATAGATAAAAACAAGTTAATTTATTTGTCAAGTTAATAGTCATTCCAAGCCACATCGCTCTGCAAAAGAACTTCCTAGAAAAACACATAAAAGATACTTCAGAGGTAGTGTTAAATCAGATTCTTTTGTCCTGCTAGAATGATTGTTAACATAAAGAAAAATGGAACCATAAATTTGTGTTACATCAAAACTCACAATCATACTATTTTTGTTAGTAATACTATGCATCAGCCAATCCCAGATAATGTAAAAAATAACATTTCTGCTAAATTATCTATTGGTGTACCAGTAAATCAGGTCTATCATGATCTTAGGGAGAGTTTTGGAGAACTCGAAAATAAAGTTGATGGAGATAACTTTGTTCTCACTAAATCCAATCTTCTTACAAAAAAGAAAATTTCTGAAATTACCGAGTCATAAAAAAGGGATTCGGCTTCACCCAGATGAAAGCACTTCAACTTATTTACTTGTTAAAAAATAATTGTGCGAAGAGTTTAATAGCATTCTTGTATATAAACCACAAGGGCAACCTGCTATTATTGGGCCAAAATTGTATAATGATATTGATATCAACAAGGATTTATTTGTTATTGCTATACAAACTAAGCAGCATTTGGTAATGTTTGAAAAGCATGGGTCAGAATTTTTTTGTATTGATTCTACAGATAGCACTATCTGTAGAATCAATACAAAAAAATTCTGACCCATGCTTTTCCATGGGTCAGAATTTTTGCTTTTCCACTTTTTAACTTTGCTTGTCCGCGATGATTTTAAAAGGGGCTATCCAGAAGCTTTTTTCATTTCTAATCATTCTGATTTTTAATTTAATTTAAAAACTTTATTTTTTATTGATGGTTACAATAGTTTTAACAAGAATAAATTAATTAAAATCAACACATATAACAATTATAGACAATACACACTCACAGGAAAATCGTTAAAAATAAAATTAAAAATATTCAAATTCAAATTCAAATTACAACCGTTTCATTACAGAAAAATGAGTAAGTATTGTATTATAATATCAGGATAAATAACAATAGTAATTAAAAACTACAGATTTTACAATAACAATTTTTTGCATACCAATTTTTAATAAGTTTTTTGAACACCTCAGAACTTTTAGAGGACATGGTCTTGTTATCTTGAGTGTTCCATAACGAGATGGCTCTAAATATAGTACAACATGTATCCTTATATTTGGAGCAATTTGAAGGTAGAATCATTTTTTTGCTACAGCGAAGTTTAAAAAGAAGTTTTTTTGTATTGAATAAATCCTTCATAAATTGTGGGTTTAGACAATTAATTGATTTAAAAACTTCTATCATAAGAAAGCGCAAATTTCTTAAGTGGATCCTCGGACTATTATCAAAACTTAACAATTCATCAAGAGATAAGTCAAACCTTTTATTGACAATACAAAGAGTTTTTTTATGAATTTTATTTATAAGGTTATCATAGTATTTAGAACAAAAAATCCATATTAGGGGACAATAAGAAAAATTTGACATTATGAAGGCGTTAAACAACAATGTAGCTTTGTTACGGGATAAAAAACTTCTTATGCGTGAAAGAGCAAAATATTTACCATTAGCTTTACTGCATAAGTATTTAATGTGTTCTCCAAAATTTAGATTCTTATCAATTGTAACACCAAGTAGTTTCACCCTATCAGAGGCAAAAACAGTTATATTACCTATTTTTAGGTATTGATTTTTTGTGTTTTTTAAACCAACTAAAAGTAATTGGAATTTATCAGGGCTAGCAACCATCGAGTTAAACTTAAACCAGGCAATGGTATTAGTTGCTTCTTTTTGCAATCGAAAAGTAACCTTTTCTAAGCTGTAATCACAGGCATACAGCGTATTATCATCTGCAAAGTTGCACAATTCAGTATCTTTAATAAAGAAGAATATATCATTTATAAAGATATTAAAGAGGATGGGACCAAGAATGGAACCTTGAGGCACTCCCGACAAAATATCAACCCAATTAGAAACAGAAGGTCCTATCCTTACCCTTTGTTTACGACCACTAATATACGATATAAGAAATTTAAGACTTTCTTTAGAGAAACCATACGCCTCTAATTTAGCAATAAGTAGGTCAGGCGGAATGAAGTCATACGCTTTAGATAGATCCATTAATAATGTTCCAACAATACCTCCATTGTTAATGCATTCATGCCACTTATTAAGTAAAAGAATAAGTGTATGCTGAGTACTATAACCCCTACGAAAATTACACAAAAGTTTGTCAAATTTTGGCTCCATAAATAATAAAATCTGTTCATAAATGATCATTTCAAAAACTTTGGAGAGAGCGGGTAGGATACTTATAGGGCGATAGTTAGCCTTATCTGTTGGGTCATTTTTTTTAAGACACGGTAAAACATCTGCCATTTTTTAGAAATGACGGGAATGTTTCATCTTAGATGCTATTATTGATACAATCTGTAAGACTATCCCTAAAGTATATTAAGTAAGATTTTAACATAAAAGTTGGTATTTCACCACTTGTTTTCTTTTTTCATTCATAGACCCTATAATTTTTGTAATATCATCAGGTGTAATACAATGAAACTTGAAATTATGTGCATTAATTTTGAATTTATTTTTAAAGTTTCTTATACTAGGATGGTCAACATACTTTTTCATAGCTGACTCAACTGGGTCTGCAGTGCAAGGGGAAAAAAAAACATTTAATATGGTCGGCCATACTTGATGGCAATGCAACATTTATGAAATATTTATTAAAAATATTAGTCAACAAAGAACTGTCTGAGATAATGTTGCCATTTTCAGTCAAAATGATACGCTCGTTAGAATTTGTAGATTTGTCCGAAAAGAAAGGCTTAGTTAGCTTCCAGAGAGATGTATTTAAAGTCGAAAGTGTATTGACTTGCTCAAAGTACTTCTTCTTATATTTTCGGTTAAGCTTAACCACCAAATTCCATTGTTTTTCGTACATCTGATGAACAAACTTTAACTCCATTTTTGGAGGAAATAAAGAAGCGATGTATTAATCTAGTCAAAGTTAATACAGTTATGACAGATGATGATTGCTCTAGCTGGAATGCTTTTTTAGAGTCTTTGAAGATATGCATCACTTGCTATGCAAATGACATGTAAAACGCGCGTGGCGTAGTAAACTTCCTTTAGTTGGTACTGCTCATTTACAAGAAGAAATTTACCAGGTCCTAGAAACAATGATAGATGAAAAAGATCCGATAGTTTTTACATCAATTATTAATGGTTTCGTCAAGACATATGAAAAGATATGTCCTAATTTTATAAATTACTTTGTGACATACTATGCTTCTCGACATAAAAAATGGGTTTCTTGTTATCGGAACTTTCAGTATGCAGATACTGACACAAATATGTTGCTTGAATCATTCCATAACAAATTGAAGACAGTTCATATGGATAGACGACCCAATAAAAGGTTAGATGATCTGATCAAAGTACTTTTGAAAATTGAGGAAAATGATTATTGGAGATACAAAAGAGACAACATTTATCTAGGAACTAAAAAGTTTAAAAAACTTCATGAAAAAGGAATGCGAATTTTAGATGACTGTGTTCTTAAATGTTCATCAAATGAGTCCACTGTGAAAAGTCAATCAAAATACATAATGTATAAAGTTTTACAGATACCTGAAAGGAAAGTTCATGTTGACACTTATGTATAAATCCTGCCTGTATTGGCTAGTGTGAGCATTTATACAAGTGTAATTGCAATGACAACTTTAACCGTTGTAAGCATATTCACAAGCTCTAATTATTTCTTCTGAAAATTAAAAAAAAAACATCAAAAAACCCATGGTAGCTAAAACATTTTTAAAGTTAAATTCCAGGACATTTCCAGGACATTCCAGGACATTTTATATTCTATTAAATGAATATTATCAATTATCTTTACGTTAAACTTATTCATTTTGATTAAATTATACAATAGAATATTATATTAATATTAGAAATAAAAATAATTTGGCGGTGTATATATATATTTATATATATATACACCGATAGAGAGAGAGCCTCACAAAATTTAAAAACCCTCTTCAAAATTTAAGGATTTTTTTTCAGTCAGTGATAACTAGAAAGAAAAAAGTAAATTAATATATTGGGGCCTCTAATACATAAGTTGCCCTGTGCCTCACATTTTCTCTGATTTCAGCCCCTGCATATATACATAATAGTTAAACAGAATTTTTTATTGAAATCATACTCTTTAATGGAACTATATAAACAAAAATATTTACAAAAAAGATAAATAAAACTCAAACAATAGAATCTCTTTTTAAATATAAAGCTTTTTCTAAACTATCAAGCTCTTGCAATTTTAAAAGTTATTCTTTTGATAACTTTTTTAAATCATTTGAAGTAACTATAAAACTCAAATCCTTTTTTTCCTCGGCTTTTGATGCATAGCTATCTGCTTCTTTTATTAAATCATCAGCTGATGCTTGAAGTAGTTTCTTTCTTCGAACAATATCATCAATTTCAAGGGAAACAGCTTTTCTTTTTAAACTCACAGTCGATATCTCTTTAACTTTTTTTGCAGAATTGTCCAATAATATCCATTTGACCTTTTTGCATAGTCCAATTTATTGACTCATCAAATGATATTACAAAAACAGGTGATAACAATATTTCTTTATATAACAAATCAAGAAAGTACGGTACAATACCAAATTTTGTAATATATCCACACTTTGTTCAACCTAGCTGAGACTTTTTTCCAATATTACTATCACAAAACATTGATATAAATAGTGAGTTTAGTCTTTCACATGATCTTTGAAAAGATTTTGATAAAGCCACATGTAATACTCATCTAGTTTCAGCAGTTATTACTTGTTCATTTATAAATACCATATCCAATGGTTTAGAAGTAGATGGCTTTTCAATAACCTGAATTGTACTAGTTTTTAAAGGTGATAAAATATTCGATTCTGAAATATTATTGCATAATGTACTTGATGCAGGAGGCAATAACTTATTATGTTTTTTACTTTTGAGATGACTTTTTAATGCATTTTCACACATATTTCTAACATTAATGTCTTTTTTACAAAATGAACATGATGTAGCTGTCATACTTTTTTTAATAATCCAATTTTTACATTCAGTTGCTTGCAACCATGTATCTGAAAAAGGTGAATCTCGAGGTAATCTGCTATTTATACTTTTACTATTTACACTTTTTCTAAAATTAAATTTGCATATTTAGATAATAAACTAAAAGTAATTCAAAACATTAGAAAAAGAAATTTAGAAATTTGATTTTATAAATTGATTTGCTTAAAACTCCATAATTTTAGATATAGCATAACAAAAATAACATAAAACAAAAGTTCAAAGTAATTTAAGCAATATATTAAAAATAAATAAAACCTTTAGATTAAATAATAAATCATAGATAATTCTCTCTTATTTAAAATTAAATTCAAACCATTTAAATAAAGTTCTTTTTCGCATAAAAAATTTTATATTGCTTTAATATTATTAGTATTTTTTTAACTTGATTTAGAAAAAAATCCATTTTTGAAAAAAATTTAAATGGCATTCTAGGAAATTTGTAAAAATCCAGGACATTCCAGGACTGTGGCCTCCATGGAACCATCATTAGCTGTTGTTTCAGAAGATGTTCAGATGATGAAAAAACCAAAAATACTTGATAATGAGGCAAAGAGTTTTATAAAAAATGTAGATGAATTATGTTTTTTGGTAAATAATCCCATGATATTAAGTCTTCAACTTTCATCTATAAACAGACAATTAGAAGATATGATTAGACAAGCCAAAGCCATTAAAGACATAAACTCAATTGACATACCCATGAAGGCAACATTACAAACTCAACCCTTGAATTTTGCACCAAATAAGAAGTTAGATAGGCAATGGCAGCCTAATATGTTTAGAAAAACAAGAAAAGATAGGAGGAAAAGAAAAATAAGACCAAACCATTATCCTGAACAACACCAAAAAAAGGAAATAGTTTTAAAAATGTGTCATAAAAATATTGATATAATACACAATGAAGAAATTACAATAATATGTGATGACATTAAAACTAGCGACTTTACTAGTATTCTTGTTAGGTAATTGCTTTTGTCCATGTCCATGGTTTGTAGTTCATTTTATTCTATTTATTTTTATTTTCACTTTTAATTTTTTGATATATTTAATGAATATATGACTAAAATATAAATATTGAATGATATAATGGTAACATGATGCAAAATACCAAATGCATAAATACTGACTTAAATGTAAAAAGTCGATACATAGGATACGAAAATAAGCAATTTATATATATATGTATATATATATATATATATATATATATATATATATATATATATATATATATATATATATATATATAAAATAATTCATTTAAATGCCTAACTATTTTTTTAAATTTTAGACATGATCCTCACCAACTTTCTTTTATTTTTCTCTTGGCACTTGAAAATAACATTTCTTCAAGCTTATTGCAAAAATTCCAAAAGAAGACATATTTTCATCAAATTGTTAGCCGACGAGTTTTTATTTCAACACGTATCTTTCTTACTTTTACAATTTCTGATGGCTCACAAAAACACGCTTGACTGTATTATAAGCAAAAATCTTTTCCTTGTAATAAACATCAGATCAGGGTCCCCACTGGGTGTAGCTCGCCAATCTCATTTAGTTATACCTAAGAGTTATAGATTTCCAACCGATTAGGCAAGTAAATTCATTAGCTCCAACTTTAACTTTAGAAAAAGTTACTTTACTACTATCTCTGCTAAACTATGAAATATTGATTAAACATCATTACGAGCCAACAAAAATCTATTTATAAAAAATTATGCGTTGCGTCAATCCCAATTCTAAGACGAAATATAACTAAAAATCTACCTAGATTGAAATTATGGCAATGGCATCTAAACATGGCAAATAAATGGAAGTTAAACGACTTAAAAACGTGAAACTATTGAGCTATCAGTCTCACCTCTGTCACGTGCAAACTACTCGAAAATGTAGTTAGACAAGCCATCGTAGCGCACCTAGTTGACAGTAATCTGATCACACAAGAACAGCATAGTTTTCTTCCCGTCTAAGTTATGCTCTACAAGCCACCTTGAAACTATATCGAACGTCTGTAGACTAGCTCTTTCTTTACTTTGCCACGGCTTTGGACAAGGTTCATATGAGTCTAATCCTGAAACTAGAAGGGTCAATAGGATCAATGAGCAAATTTTGAAATTGGTGAAACCCTTTCTAAGCGACCGTAGGCAAAAAGTGATCATAGGTTAAATAGTATCGGACTGGGCGCCAGATTCTAGCGATCTTTCTCAAGGGTAGTATTGGGAGCAATGCTTTTTGACATCTTTATAAATGACTGGCCCGGTAGAATCAAGTCAATCTGTAAAATGTTTGCAGTTGACCCAAACCCAATTTGATTTGGTGAAGAACAGAATTGTTGTGCTGTGTCCATAATGACACTGATGCTATAAATGAGTGGTATTAATAAGTGTCCATAATGACACTGATGCTATAAATGAGTGGTAAGATGAGAGTATTGCATATGAGGCTAAACATCTCTAAATGCAAAATTCTTCACATCGGTCGCCTAAATAAAAAGCACACCTATTCAAATCCTAGACGTTGATAAATTTGGAATTGACCTCATCTGAACTT
This sequence comes from Hydra vulgaris, assembly GCF_038396675.1. NCBI lineage: Eukaryota > Metazoa > Cnidaria > Hydrozoa > Anthoathecata > Hydridae > Hydra > Hydra vulgaris. Next base: position 37,319,732 of record NC_088926.1, read on the forward strand.
GATTTAGGAATCATGGTTAGCAACGACCTCAAATAAAAATTCAAGGTGTGCACTGCTATCTCTATGGCCAATATGGTGCTTGGCATGATAAAAGGACATTTGTTTCACGCAATGTAGCATTTTGGAAAAAATTATACATAGATTATGTCCGTCCTCACCTTTGGTTCTCTGTCTCAAGTTAGAACCTACATAGAATTAAAGATATAAATGTCTTAGAGAGAGTTCAGAAGTTTTATTCGTACTTTTATTAAAAAAAAAATTGTTAAAAAGTTAAAAAGCATAGTACAAAAAAGATTTTTACTTTTTTTTGTTCTGTTCACAATTGTTAGTTAAAATACCGGCGAAATTAAAGAGTTGAGCCAACCATCAAATAATTTAAACACACTGAGACTATTATATGTCATACAACACCATTTTCAAACCAACCCGCTACCATGTTTTTTTTTTAAACAATAAAATCGAGATTATATTTTTATGAAAACTACCTAGAAATCATAATTCAGTTTTTTCGGTTATCAACCGTGATATTTATCTCATTGCTGAACATTACTGTCCTCCATTATTCATTTGACGCTCTTGCAAAATTCTTTTCGCATGTTTTATGTTTTTTGTTAGTCGCGGTTTTAAAACAGCTTTTTTTCATAAAATATGGTTAGCTATTAGCTTCTTACGCACAAGTGATCCCGATTCTTGACGCCAATTTGAAAGCTTCCGTTCCTTACTTAACTCATGTGGTAGCATAGTTCGGTTTTTCTTTGCCAACTATTGTGTTAAATGACATCATTATATGTCTTTAAACGCGGGCTTCCATAATAATGGTCAACGCAATGTAATGATTCGTCTCTGAATTGTTTGATGATTTTTAACATCAAACTATTTGATTGCTTTATTATTTTGCCAACATCGTAAGCGGTTTTACCTTCCTGGTGAAAGTGCACCACTTTTACGCGATCTTTATAGGTTATAGATTTTTTTTTTTTTCTTTTTTTTTGTAGTCATTTAGGTGCTCCCAGAAGTCCTTACGGTCTTATCACAGAGCACCGTGGGAGAGCATTTAACAGGAAGTTCACGCCTCCTTCCGTACCAATGTCGCTTGTTGGGCTAGAGCTAGCGTCGAACCTCGGACCTCAGGGTTCTGAGCAGAACTCTAACCACTGCGCCACGGCTGCTCTAAAGATTCTCTGCTCTATTTTTCAAAAAAATAGATTTTTTTTTTTTTTTTTTTTTAAATTAAATATTTTTTGGTTTTTCGGTAATAACTCAGGTCATAAATAGAATTTTTAAACAAAAAAAAAAAAATTTCCGCCGCATTTAGCACAAAAAATTCTTTTCGGTTTTTGACTTATTCATTAAAAAAAACATGAAAAAAATTAGCGCGTAATATTTAATCCTTAGTTTTATAGGTTCATTAATTTAAAAAAATAAACTTTTCACTCGTGTTCTAATAAATACGTTTCCAAAAAAAAAAAGAAGACTTTTTTATTATCCTTAACTTTTTCAATATACTGTGTATAAACAATCCTGCAGCTTGACATCTGCAAAATAATGTTATTAGTTAAGAAAAGCTCTTAAATGCTATTTGTGTTTAAAGAAAACAAAATTAATTTGTGTTTAAGACAAAATTAAGTATATTTTATGTCAAAATCTTTAAATTTAATTTAGGAAACTAATTTATCAAATTTTTCATTATTTAAGAAACTAATTTATTAATTTCATCGTTTTTTCAAAAACTTTAAGTACGACTTTGTTTACTTTTTTTTTTAACTTTTTTTATTAAATTCTATTTACAACTTTTATACGGAAATAAAAATTCTCGAGGATGAATTTACCCCCCTCTCTCCACTAGATTATTAATCTGAAAGTTCTAAAAATATCTTAGAAATTGAGAACCTTTTTTTTTATTATTATACGCAAATATGGTACAAATTACGCAAATATATCCCCCACCAAAAATTCATGAATCCGTCATGATAACGATGCTCCAATAAAATTGACTACATTAACCAAGCCATTAAAAATTTTGAAAATCATCAAGATGATTGGAATTATTATGATATCAGTAATATGTATAACTCTGGTTAGTTATTTTACGTACATTTTAACAACTGTTTTTTTTTGTTTTATTTGTTTACTAGTTTAAAGTATATTTAACAATTTTTGACTATTTTGATTTTTATAGAGACGTATGACAAGATAAAATTTACCAATGGCAAAAGTTTCTTCAGACTTTTTCTTGAACAACGAAGGTAACGATCTAATAAATTCAATAGAAAACAGAATTCAAAAGAGTCTTTGTCCCACCAGGTGATAATCTTGATCATGATGATTGTGATAATGATCATCATTATGTGATCTTAATGATTGTATATAATTTAAATGATGACCATCATATCATGATATTGATTTTCTTTCGTTATTTTATAGAGATGTCACTTATCACAGTTTTGAGTATTTTAGTTCAGAAACTAACACAGTTACTAAAAAAATAAAAGTAAGTTTTAAATAGTAAAAAAAAAGACACTTGCCCCAGCCCCCGCTATTCCTCCTTTAACTTTTTCATTGACTGAAAACTTGACTTCTTCAGATCATTCAAAACAAATAAGTTTTGAAAACAAGTTTCTGTTTAAAATGTTAGAAAAGAAGGTATTTTATACTTTTTCCATAAGAGTATTCTTTTTTGTCAATGTAAATTTCAAAATGTTCTGAAAGTAACCTTATAGTTAGTTTAGGTAAATAGGACACATGCATCAAAATTTAAATCAATTATCATCAAGTTAAATTGATGGAAGTACTTTTTGAGAAAGAAATTACTCCATCCGGTTCAAAAAAGCTTTATTTTTTTAATGAAGAATTCATTTTGAAAACGCTATGTAAGATGACAATTTCTTTATTTATTTATAACGCTTTAATTCTATAAAATTTGATTGAAGAAAAATAAAAATAGCTTATTGCTGCCCAAATCTTTAATCAAGGTAATACCAACTTTGTTGCGTGCTAATTAGTGATTAGTATTAAATCATTTGCTGTATGGATTAAAGCCAGTGGCGTAACTATAAATTTGCCCCCCCCCCCCCGCCAAAAAAAAAAAGGGGCCCTCCCACTTTAAATTTTTTCAAAATATATTTACGAATGAAATATCCAATATTTGCTTTTTATATTGGGTTAATATAACACGATTAAGTATATAAAAAATATTTATTTCATAAATTTGAGAAATAACCTAGAATCTTTTCACAAAATAATTATAAAAAAGAACGAACATCCTTAATAGCAAAAACTAACTTTACCTCACTTATTTCTATGGGAGAATTTTTATTTTCATAATAACTATACTATCTTAAGACAGTAATTCTTAGAATGCTATCAAGAATAGAAAAAAAAATTGAAGAATATTCTAAGAAACTTTGTATTTGTTAAACAACTTTAAATATAAACTTTTCTTGCCTTCTTATTCGCAAATTCCGCAATTACTTTATCTAATTCTAATGTTTGTGCTTTTTCGTTCTCTATTGCCAAAATTGCACAATGTTTGAGACGCTCCTGAGACATGCTATTTCTTAAATATGATTTGATAATCTTTAATTTGCTGAAAGATCTTTCAGCACTTGCAACTGTCACAGGTATTGTCATCAATAGCAATATTGCTGTGTTTATATCTGAAAAATCGTACTCCACAAAACTGTATTTGATGAGCAGTATGTCAGCTAAATCTTTTAATGTAGTTGCTTCTGTAATGTCATTTTTAATAAAAGTGATTGCATTAATTAATTGGGTTGGAAAATGTTTTGTCAAATCGTCTGGGTAACTATGTTGCAATAATTTAGCTGATTTAATTAGATCAGCTTCAGACAATTTTGTTAAATTTTGAGGTTGCAAAAAATTAAAAAGATTTGAAAGTTTTTCCATTCCAGTAAATCTATCACTTATTTGCACGTTAACAATATCTATGGTCCTATAAAAAGCATTAATTTGAAATCTTTTTTCAGCGCATTCGTTTAAATCACTTCCACTTAAATTATCAAAATGTCTTGCATATTTGGATTGCCTCTTAACCTTAAATGTTGGTTTTATTTTCCACTTACTGCAAATAGTAACAGCCTCTAATTTAAATAAATCGTAATTTGATCTAAAATCTTTTAACTTGAATTTCAGTGTACCAAATAACGTGGCCGCTTCTATGTACTTCTATGTAGATCTATGTACTTTTTTTGTAAGTTTTTTGAAGCATAATTTACATTCGTTAATATGTGATACATAATGACGCAAATAAAAACTAATTCAAAGTTTGATATTTTGTCCCATAATTTTAGAGCTTCAGTTTGTTCTACTCTTTTCGAATATTTTAAAGAAATTTCAGTTAAAGTTTTAACTATATCTAAAAAGCGTAACTTTATAGCTAATAAAGAATTAATTCTTGAAGATCATCTTGTTGGGTTTAATTTTTTTTAATGTTACTTCCGACTCCCCGCTAAAATTTGATAGCGAATTCCATAAAAAAATTGTTTACTTCTCTAGAACCAGAAACAGCATCATTTATAACCAGGTTTAAATTGTGACTCGCACAATGTACATATTGTGCAGATGGCTGAATATTATTTATTTTTATTGAACTCCGTTATAAATGCCGCTCATCAAATTAGCTCCGTCATATCCTTGACCACGGCACTTTTTTAAATCTATTCCTTTATTTTCAAGCAACAATAACAATTGATTGGTTAAACCTACTGCCGAATGATCTAAAATTTTATAAAATTTTATAAAAACCCAAAATTTATACTAACCCGAATTTTACAAAAACCCAAAAATGTTTCTTTAATCTCTAATTGAGGTTGAGTGTCCTGTTTGCGCATTATGTGAACGTACCGAAAAATTAAACTTAATTGTTCTTTTCTAGATACATCTTGAGTTGTGTCAACTATAATAGAAAAAAAGGCAGATTCATTTATTTCGAATATTAATGTTTTTTCTAAATTTTGGCTTAAACATTGAATCACTTCATTTTGGATAGCTGGACTAAGATATTTTATAGTGCCTTTAGGCTTATTGAGTACTTGTTTCATTGTATCGTCGTACTTTGACAGCAAATAAACATGAGACAAAAAATTGCCATTGTAAATTTCATCTGCCAACACTTCACTATGACCTCTAAATGCAAGTGAGTTTTTTTGTTAACATTAAAGTGATGTTAAATAACCTTTCCAATATTATCTTCCAAAATGAAGCTTTATGACGAATTATTGTCTCTGTATCCTCATTAAGTGCCCTGTTTTGTTTCCAATGATCGTATACTTGACGTGCTTTAATATGTTTTAGGCTATTAGCATGACTTTTTATTTTTTTACTTAGCCCTTTCCAGTCTCAAACTCCCGTATGCCATTGGTTATTTTTATCATTTGAAAATAATCAACATGGTTCACAATATGCTGAGTCAATATGTGTTCGACTAAATTTATATGCACAATAATAATAGTTTGTGGAAAAATGTCTAAAATTTTGTGAAAGATCTTTTTTGAATGGTCCTTGTGGTTTGCATCTTTCAGAGGAAATAATAAATCTTTTTATGCTATCATCAAGAAATTTTCCTCTAAAATATCCCATATCTGTTGTTAATGTATTTAATTCCTGAAATATATTCGGTTCTGGATCTGTTTCTTCAACTTGCATTGCAGTGGTAAGATTGTTAGGATTTGCGAAAATATATGCATTACTTTTATAATGAGATTCATTATGATCTTTCGAAATTTCCTTGTGTTCTAAGTTAATTGAAACAGATAACATTTCTTCTTGTTGGGTTGCTTGAGAAGTACTAGTAACGACATTGATATTTTTATCTGCAACTTCATCACAAGGTTTCTGTTCTACTGATGAAAAAAATAAGGATATCTTTTTATTGTTTTTACGTAAACTATCATCAGCTTCCTTTTTTAATTTCCATTTTCTGGCTCCACTTATATAAGTTCTTTTTAAGTCCATGCTATTGTAAGAAAAATGTTTTATTAGAAAAATTATATGTATTAACCCTATAGATATAAATATATGTGGCTAAATATTTTTGAATAAATAATAAACTTAATTTGTATTTATTCTTTAGTTCGTATCTTGAGTCCGCCCTTTTAATTTTATATCAAATATGTACACATAATTTGTGTTTCTTTGTTAATTCGTACTATCCTCGTACTATAGCAAAACCTAGTGCGTACTCAACACAAAAACATGGTTCTACATGTATCGCGTTTATATACATTTTTTATTTAAATTCAAGATCTCAGTAATTAATTTATATAGGATATTTTAAATTGCTGGAATAAAATTGCAAGATTTTTTTAACAAGCAGTTAAAAAATATTACCAATATTATAAATATAACTAATTTATTACCTATTAGCTAAACATATTGATAATTCAACTTATTGTAATGAAAATTATAATTATATGACTTTTTTACTGCTTTGCACGAATGCATATAAATAGAAAAGCACTTACCTTCTAAATATAACTATATTTAATAATTTATACTTAATTTTCCACTTTAAAATCACCTGACTTTATCAACAAATACTAAAGTACTAAATTATATCAGTGGTATTTCTATAATAGACAACGTTATTATCAAGGGCTGTCGACTTGCGTAAAAAAATGTTAATTTGTTTGCAGAGGATTATGGGATGCCCGGGTGCATATTTTGAAACCCTATACAGACTCAGAATAGGCAGAGATATGCGCAATCTGATTCGCTGATTTTGAAAAAGAGGCTTTTACGCGTATGTTTAAATCAAAACAAATGTCAAAAAACGTATTGAATAATAAAAGTGAATTTGAGTAATTTCATAAAAAACCAAATAATAATAGCAAAAAAAATTATGATTTTTCTATCCAATTTTGTGCAATATAGTACAAATACTTATACAAACCCTCACAACTCAAAACATCTGTGATTTTCAGAGTTTTTTAATAAAAATAAAGATTTAAAAAAATTAGTTTGTTTTTCTAATTGTTTTTATAATTCTAATATATAAAAAAGACAACCATTGTAACAAACTATAAACCAGATGGTAAAACTTGACTATGCCGTGATTCTCATACGATAGATTTTTTAAAACAGTTTTAAAATTTACCTACTAATATCAATAGACTATTATTAACTTGGTATAATTTTTTTCAAATTAAGTTCCCATTTATCCAATCATTTAGCAGAAGTATTTTTAAAAAATCGCCTAATTTCTTTTTAGAACTTTTCAATTATTACTCCCATATATAAATTATATACAACACTAAAAAAATTTGAGAGTATTGCTTATTGGTTGTTATAGCTAGCCCAGATGATTTGCAACACTCTTAAATTAAAAGCAATTGTAAGCAAGAGCAAATTTAGATATCCTTTGGTAATGTATAGTAATAAAAGATCACAAAGCATTGTAGCATAATAAGCTATTAGAAAAAATCTATAACCTGATGTCCACAAGTGTGTTTTGATATAGTAAACTGATTACCAAAAGCAATAACTCTCAACTTATCACACCTTAATGAAAAACTAAGTGTAAAAAGGTAGAAACAAGAAAGATTGCAAACATGCAAGTTCATGTAGTTGTTTATTTTAATTTCAAAACTCAATACGTGTTTGTTAATATATAGCTTTTAACCTGAACAAAATACTCGTTACTGTATTCTATAATTAATATAAAATGTGTATCCTTTAATAGCAACTGATAGTAAATAATATTAAATAAAGCAGCAAACTTTGATAAATTTTATATATTTATAATGCTAATAATTTATTTTACATTATATACTCCAGAAGAAAAAGAAAATATGTCTGCTCTAAAAAATTAGAAAAAAAAACCTTAAATAAAATGTACTCCATATTTACAAATTTTATTTATAGTTTCATTATTTAATTTTTGGTATAACCAATAAAAACAAGTGTTCTTTTTTTAAATTTCTGTGAATATCTCTTGTTTATTAATATAAAAACAGAGATGCGTCATGTTTTATTTTGATGTAATTTTAATAATTTTTTTGAAAACTTGCTTCTTTAAATGTAAAAGCTAATTTTGATAAAGTTATTTTTATTACAAAAATTGCCATAATTCACCTTTATTTGGTTAAATTTTTTGACTTTAATACTCAGTAAAGTTTTAATGTTCAGTGAAAAAACAAATATTACTTTTTTTGTTAAATTTTCCATTAGATTATTATCCAATTTATTATTCAAATTATTTCCATTAGAATAATATCCAATTTTCATCCTATATAATATATATAAAAAAAAATATTGATGTACGCCTTATCAGCCTTCTCAAAATTTAGATTGAACAGTAACTTCTTCAGGGTTGGTAGATTTATATGGAACATGTAAGCTAGTTTGGCAGAACATCTGTAAAAATTTTCTTTTTCCAAAATTTTAAATGTTGAACTGTTTATAATTAACAAGTTGGTATAAAGATGCAGTAACGAGCTTAGAACAACCTCTGCTTAAAATTTATACTTTGCATATTTTAAGTACTTTACCAGTAGTCTGGTGCAATTGCGTATAAACTTTGTATCGAGCATGCTTTATAGAACACGGACATTATATTTGATGAGAAACAGATTTAGAAATTGCACACATGCAAATTCAAGTAAAAGAGTTTGTACATACAAAACACATTTTATAATAGCAAAAATATTCATAGCATGACAACTTATTTTGTTCTTTTTTTTTTGATAATTTTCTTTTCTTTTTTTTATTACTCTTTTTTCATTAAAACGTTTGATTTTAACCACTTAGTTTAGTTTTTTAAATCTTTTTTTTTTCAATTAATACAATACAAAAAATGCCACAATCATTTACCATAATCCACTTTTATTTATGCCATAATCCACTTTTATTTGGTTAACTTATTTGACTTACTTTTTCTTACTTTTAATGTCAGTGTTTATATGTAACTGTACAAAAAATACTGTTCAAACACAAATATCACTTCTTTTGTTAAATCTTCAAATATTTTATAACTTAATGTAGCCTGTCAAAATTTTTTTAAATTTAAAAAAAGTTTTTAATGGTTTAACACGATGTTTTATTAAAGTTACATAATAAAAAAATATATCAGCCTCCTCCAAACTATGGTTGAAACAAAGCATGAAAACAAAATCTCCTCAGAGCTCATATATTGACATGGAACATGTAAGCTAGTTTTGCAATTAGTACAAATTTTCTTTTTTAAAAAACCCTAATTTTCAACTCTTTATAATAAACATGTAAATCAGATTATAAATAAAGTTCTTCACCAGTAGTCACGTAAAACTGCATATAAACTTTTTATGCAAAAGTGCTTCACTATTAGTCTCGTACAACATAATTATATAAACTATGTATTTAAGAATGCTTTAAAGCCAAGAGCATATTTTGAGAGATACACATTTGTAGATTTTTTCAAATTTACTTCAACACATTTTTTTTTTCGTTTCTTAAAAATAACAATAGATAAAATCTTCATCACCAAGATAAACTTTATTGAAAATTTTACGAGTGAAAATTCTCTTGTACAAATAGATTTTGATACATTTTAAATTCTCTGAAGAGTACTAAAATAAAATGAATTTCCTGTGTTGATAGTAACACATGACTTGTATTGACTTGTATTAGTATATTGTTACTTTGAAATTTATCTCAAAAATCTGTTTGTTTTGATTTTAATTATATTTTTCAACAAAATCGCACTAGCCTCTCTTTCAAAATCAGCGAATCAGGTTACTCATTTTTCTGCCTATTCTGAGCCTGTATAGGGTTTCAAAATATGCTGCCCGGGTAAAATAACATTTAAAAAACAAATTAAAAACGAATATATATATATATAAAGTTATATAAAGCAACAAATGCTATTAGTAATGAAATATTTCTAAATACTTTATTGGTTTTTTAATCAAATTTTGGACTCGATTTGTTAAATTACATTTTTGACTTAAAATATGAACCCACTTAAATCTGGTTGCTATAAAAAAACATAAAACAACTCTGAAAACTAGAAAAATCAGAAATATATATATATATATATATATATATATATATATATATATATATATATATATATATATATATATATATATATATATATATATATATAATTGTTATTATTATACAATTGAAATTATTTGTGTAGCAAACGTTCCATCTTTTTATAGTTTTTTTTATTGCGTGGAGAAAGATCTCGGTTATACAGTTTAATAAAATAAAATATTCGTGATATGACGAATATATGGACTATTTTTTTTTTGTAGGTAAAAAGCATGTTCGAAGTGATATTTGAATAAAAACTCAAAAGAACATATTTCCATTATTTTGGAAGATAATCTAAAAGCCAGGTTTTCCATATCAAGCCACTTTTCAATATATTCTATGAAAACTACTTCCATATTAGAAATCAAAGAAACTAACGATGAATTTGGATAACAATTTTGGATGTTTGTTTGTTTATTGGTCTCCATACCATTCTTACTAGCTATTGTAAAATCAATCGATTCACTGCAAAGTACTACCTTACAATGTTGACACAGAGAGATTCTTTTTATTAACAAGTTAGAGAAATATGTATGTGATTGTTCAATAGATTGTTTTATAAGGATAGCAACAGGAAATCTGTTTAAAAGAACATTATTTTTTGTATTATTATCAAAAAATAGACAATCTTTTTTAGTTAGTAGTTTTTGTGAATTTCAAATAAGGAATTTAGATCCAATGCCACACTAAAATCTGTTTCTGCCAGACAGTTGCTATTAGACTTACTAGTTTCTACTGACAACAGCAAAAGGGCATTCTGGTAAGCTGCTCGAAACTGTCTTACAGTTGGTCTGTCATTCCACCCTCCTTTACTCCGTATAGTTCCAAAAAAACTTTTTAAGCAATCTTGGTTGAAGCGAGATGTGCAAACAAAAGGAAATCCTTCCAAGAGAAGCTCCTGGCACAATTCTAGTATACTGTTAATTGTAACATTCAACCCCCAATGACTAGCTATCTTGGATTGGGATTGTACATCACAAAACTTCCATTTCTTAATTCAAGTTTGGAGTTCTTTTAACAATGTAATGTTATTTCCATTAGTTGCTATAGCACAACGAGCAGGTTTATCACCCTGAAGCTTTCTTGAATTTAACAGATCAAAAAGAATATCCATTTTTTCAACAAATTGGGCAGTCACTCTTACAGTTGACGGTAATATATTTGCAGTGACACACAAAGACAATGCGGTGGCAACCTGATGACTTAATACTTGTGTTGCTAGATTAACTCTCATTTTTAGAAATGCTCCAGGATCGAGATGTTTGTCAGTCAATATTGGTGCAAGACGGATAGGATTGCATTTGTCTAGCTCATACAACATTCTAATGTGATTCCATGAAACTATATTACCATCAATATTAATGTTATGTCGCATAAGATTATTGCGAACACTTTTAATTAGATGAGGGGGATCAAAGATAATATGAATTCTATTTTTTAAAGACGGGTGTTGAATATAAGATTTTATTTTTGAAAAACCAAGAATTTTAAGTGCTGCAATATTAGTTGATCCTTGATCACACACAATACACCGAACTAACAATCCACAGTCCTGAACTTTTGATATAGCTTCTTAAATAAACTTAATAAGATTAACTGTTGAAACAGTTGAGTTACTGAAAAAATATGCAATTGGTTGTTTCCATTTAGTGGCAATACCTCTGATAATAAAAACTAGAGCTTGATTCAGTGGTTTCTTGTTCTTTATTCCAAAAACAACATCTACACTTTTGTCATAAAGTGTTGTTTAAGTGCCATCTCATCCAATACTAAACTGCAATTACGATCTTGTTGATTCATGTTATTAACACGAAGTTTTAGTAAAGTAAACAACTTTTGTGAGAATCCAGTTGGCATATCGCCATAAGCTCTTGTTAGAAACAATTTCAATGTGTTGCGACTTGGTAAAGAAAATATATTACTTAACATTTTATAAGTTTGTGGACTATGAAAAATAACTCGTAGTCCAAGTAATTTATCCGATATTGTCCAACGATTTCCTTTTTTATGGTGGTAACTCATTTTTATTTGACTTGTAAAAAATTTTTGTTGATCATCTGAAAGAAAGTTTTTAGATAAATCTAAAATATGATTAATTGAGTTATTGCAACTTTTATGCTTTTTTTCTCTAATAGTTTTATTTTTTTTTCGTAGCCTGCATATTGTAACACGAGATGTACGCAATGAATTTAAGACTTTTCTGTACTTTTTTATATTTACAGTTTCTATATTGGCTTGAGTGTTTTCAACTTTACTATCATTATTTTCATTTTGTATTTTTTTAACTTTTAAAGGCAAATGATTTCTTTTGGTAGGTGGTTTTCTTTTTTCTCCTACAGATGGTGGTGGATTGGGAACATTAAAAAATGTAGGTATTGCATTATAAAGCAGACATTTTCCTCCATTGTTTGTAAAATAGTACATTGAACTTTCAAAATGGTTACTACACAAACGATATTCTTTGTTTAAAACTTAAACAGACTTTCTATCTAGATCTCTTCTTCTACAATTTATAACCCATTTCTTGCACCTTTAAAAATAAGAATAACATATACTTTTCGTTGCATACTAATTGAATTACAAATAAATTACATAAATTAATCAGTAAAATAACTCGATAAAATGAAAACAAAAACTTATTCTAAAAGAAAACAAATACACATAACTTATGTGTATTTGTTCAAACTTATGTCATAAGTTTGAAAAGTTGCACAATAGCCTACTTTAATTTTGTGTTACAAAAATAATGTGTTAAATTAAAAAATATATATATATATGTATATATATATATTAAGTACTAAATTATATAAATTAAGTACTTAAATCATAATGCTTAGTAAAGTTAAGTATTTACCTTTCTTTGTCTCTTGGAAAACGAAAAAAGGACACATTTTTATCGGCTACTCCACTGGTATTTGTGCAGTTAACTGCTGCACAATATAAAGGCATTTCTTTATACTAAAAACTATAACTTATTGAAGAAAAAACGCAATATAATATACAGAAAACAATTTACAGTTTCATCCAAATTTGTTATGAGAGTTAATTTTTATACTACCTACACATCCAATAATGCCTTGCGCATACAATTACACTTTAAACTAAGTAAATATAGAAGAGTTGACAGCGCTTGGTTACTATTCGCTAATGTTTACATTCAATAGAAATTTACAATAGAATGTACATTCAATAGAAATTCTATAATGGATTTGCTATTGAAGTTAAGGGGGCTCACCCCTGTCAAAATAGCAAAAAAATAATTTTTTTTGAAATTTTTGGTTTTTCATGTTTCAAGTGTAAAAATTAACGAGGAATCTGATTCTGAATTAAAATTTTCAAAAAAAAACACATAAGTATGTCTATTTCTTGATTATTTGATCATAGTCAAAAATAACCTACTTAGCAACGTCCATAGCAACAGTTTTATTTTCTCTTATCCACTTATATACAAAACCTTTTTCTTTAAAGTTAATTTTATATGATTAATCTGAGTCTGTGAAATATTAATTTTTCAAACTGCTTCCATGTAGGTCTGGAAAATGAACTTTGTAAGCATGCTAACCACACTGTAATACAACCACATAGATACACTACACATTGTGTGTCAAACTCTTTATTATAAATTAAATTTTGTTCTGTAGATTATTTAGTGATTATTTTGTTTATTTATAAATAACTTCTAGGCATTTTTAGTTGTGGATAAGTATTAAAATAATTATTAGTTCAAAAAAAGAGCTTGATTATCTAGTTGATAATGGAAAAAAATTATGTGGCAAATAAAAAAACAATAACAAATGATAAAATTAAAAGAGCAAAGTTTGCAAGTTTAAAAAAAAGAAAAGAAAATTTAAAGGAAATCAATACACTAGCAAAAAACAATTTGTGTCCATGCAATCTGAACTATTAAATCTTATTCCAAGTACTTCAGCATCATTACCAAAGACAAGATCGTTTACTAAGCTGTCAAGCCATGTTATTTCTCAGCCTTTAAATGATGGTATTACTGGAAATAGGATTTTGGATATGTTTAATTTATCAAACTTAATTTCAGTTCTTGGTTCTCCTCAATGTAAACAAAGTTAATGTTTAAAGCCAAGTGAAAGTTTAAAACATGGATTAGCAAGTAAAATGACTGTAAAATGTTTTTATCAATGGGATCATTCATTTTAGACATCAAAAAAACTGCCATTTATGTCACAAGGGTTTGATATAAACTACAGAATAGTATACTCAATGCGTAGATGTGGTCAAGGCTTTGCTAGTATTAATCGCTTTAATGCACTTATAAATTTTCCAACACCATTTACATCAAATAACTGTAACAAGATTGTTTTTAAATTAAAAATAAAATTTAAGTTTATTGCCACTCAAACTATGGATGATGTAGCTCAAGAACTAAAGGAATTATCAAAAAATCAACCACAGAATAATTTTTATGATGTACCTGTGTCATGTGATGGCACCTGGCAAAGACAAAGATTTTTATCGCAAAATGGAACAGTAAATTGCATTTCAACTTACTGTTTCATTTTAACTTTAACATTGGAGCTAAAGCTGTTATTAATTTGTATGAAAGACTAAATATAGTTCCAGGATTTTATACCAATCTTGGATGTGATAAAATCAATACCAAAAGGATTAAAAAAAAGCAAAATAAGGGAAACACCTGTGAAGCAGGATTATTCTAAAGTCAATTTTAAAGATGTTGTATTTTATTTTATTTAGTTTTTTTATTCTGGATACGCTGTTTTCTTATTTTTAGTTATATATCGTTTTTTTGATAAAAAATATTTTTCATGTGATATAGTCTTTTTATATAAAATTATAGATAATGTAGATATTGTATAAATTTCCATTATCAAAACACCTTTTCAATTGATTTTATTATGCTTAGAATTGAAAAGATTTAAAAAATAATATCTTACTAAAACTCTTTTTACAAAATGTTTTACGTTTTGCTTATTTTCTCAGATTGCATTTTTTCCGAATTTAATAGAATTTAGAAATGTGGTAACTTTGGTTCTATTATAGCTTTTGAGCTGATATTTTCACACAACACACATAATAGATTGTTTCATGCAATAAACCAAAAGTTTGATTTAAATATTTTATATTGACTGTGATTAACTTGTATAAAGTTCAAATTTATGTAGAAAATATAGAAAATTATTGTTAATTTTTTAAAAACTCAAAAAGTCATTCTTCCCGAAATAATATTTCACTTTTTTTTTGGTTTATTGCATGCATCTAATGTAAATAAATAATGTTAGAAAGTTTCATTGAAAAATAGTGTACCAACCCAAGGGAATTAGCTTTCCAAATTTCAAGAATTTATGACTTTTGCCATTTTGAATTTGTAACCATGGCAACAGCTGACATTTTTTAAAAATGAAAGCATATTTTTTTTAAACACTATTATAATATCCTTTCCAATGAATGCCCTAAAAATCCTATGAACTTGGAAGTTATCGAAATATTTTTAAGGGGGTGAGCCCCCTTAAATTCTGAAATAGAATTTCTTTGAAATTTAATTCTCCGATAAAACTTTTATTGAAACTAAATCTATTATAGAATTTCTATTGAAATTAAATTCTATAATAGAATTTCTATTGAAATTAAATTCTATAATAGATTTTCTATTGAAATTAAATTCTATGATAGAGTTCCTATTGTTGAAAAATTATCTGCTTTTCATTTAAGAATACGTGAAAAATCTTCGCGGGGCCCTCTAAGCTCCAGGGCCCTACCGCTTTGCGGGGCTGTGCTCCCCCTAGTTACGCCACTGATTGAAGCCCTCGCAGCTCCCTAAATCAGTATTGCATCATCAGTTGCGTCTAATGCTAAAATTAAAGCGTGCACACTCACACACATATATATATATATATATATATATAAACACACATAGAGAAAGATTTATATTGATATAAAATTATTTGATGATATAAAATTTTAGATGATAATAGTTGTAGGAACTTCGTGTCATATAAGCTATAAACAAAAAACTTCGTGTCATATAAGCTATTGTCAAAAAAGCTATAAACAATAATGGAAAACTGACTAACTAAAATCCTATTAAACTGACATTTTCTCAGTTTACTTATATAAAAGTACTAGGTAACTATTTTATGGTCCTATAAATCAAAATTCGCGTTAAAACAAAGTTAATTTTTTACTTTGTTTATTATTTCATTTTGAATCGTGGCAAACCATGTCACAAAAAGCGTGACAAAAACCATGTGTCACAAAAAGCGTGACAAAAACCATGTCACAAAAAGCGTGACAAAAACCATGTCACAAAAAGCGTGACAAAAACCATGTCACAAAAAGCGTGACAAAAAACGTATAATAAAGTATAAATATATAGACCATAATGTTTTTTTATAAATTCTTATTAAATTTTTAATTTGATTTTTTTTTTTTAACTTTTAAGAAAACTTTTTTCTAAATAGCCTTAACTTATGCAAACTCTTTTGTACAAATATATTTTTAAAAAAGGAGAACTTTTTAATGACTACACATATGCAATATGCAAGTTGCCTTTTTTAAAGAAGCAATACTCACACAGCTTATTAAAAGACCTCGTGGTCTTTTTTAATTCATGTCTTAAACAAACGTGCATAATTTAGAAAAAGGTCTATTGTAAAGAAAACAGAACTAGGACGTTAAACATTTAATTACGTTAGTGATCGACGGAAACAAAAAAAAAGCCGAAACCGAAAAAAAACGAAATTTCGGATACCTACACCAAGACGATAATTCGTCTGACTTTTTTTCCCGTAAACTTCGGGAAGTCAGACGAGAAAACTTTGGATATTTAAAAAAATTAATAATGGCGAAAAATATTTACGCTTCGCAGGTTTTTAGGACGGGGGTAATAAACTTTTTAAAAACCAGTTACTAACTATTTTCAACAAATTATCAACAATTTTATCAAATTTAAGATACGTCAAATATATCTTGTTAACCCGTATTTTTAACTTTCAAACTAAAAAAAGACACATTATTAAAGTTTTTTCTGATTGCAGATTTATAAAAATAATAATAAATTCATTTTTTTTTTTCCCTACTTATAAGTAGTTGCCAAATTAAGTCGGATTAACTTCAAATTTAGAATAATCCTGCATTCAATTCAAACATTTTGTTTTGCTTTTTATATACTCATAAGTTTCGGTAAACTCTTTTATTGCAACATGGTATCCAATTTTTAATAAATGGATGATAAGTTGTTTGATTTTCAATGCAATAATCACGATGTTTTATTGCTTAAAAAACACAAAAACATTATACCATTAACAAAAAAAAGGTCACAACCTACTGAGGTTTTCTTACCTCCTTCATTAAACGTGTGGATTTTATATCTTCATGATATCACACAAAAGTATTCATCCTATGATGATGATTCTATGAAAATTA
The DNA here is from genome assembly GCF_038396675.1 of Hydra vulgaris. Classification (NCBI taxonomy): domain Eukaryota; kingdom Metazoa; phylum Cnidaria; class Hydrozoa; order Anthoathecata; family Hydridae; genus Hydra; species Hydra vulgaris. Next base: position 37,337,180 of record NC_088926.1, read on the forward strand.
ATCTATGTGATAATAAGGAAAAAATAACAGAGGCTGACCTAAATATAGAAAAAATCATAAATGAAAAGCTAACTTATTCAAATAAATATCATTGCATTTGTAAAACATGCTATACAAATGTAAAAAGAATATTAGCAAAAATACAAAAAAATATAAATGCCATATCAAGAGGTTGTGAAATTCTTAAAGAAAACTCACAAAGAATATTGATATCTATACCAAAAGCAGAAGAAACGGATTGTAGAATATTTTCGAACAAACAAATGAAGCTTGATCAAAAAATATTTTTGAACAAACAAATTAGAGCTTGATCTTTGTATTATTTTATTTTTTATCATTAAAATTATCATCTGTTTTGGAATGAAATTGACCATATGATCTATCAAGATAGCTTTTATATTTTTCTCCTAGTTTTTTGTAAAAATACCAATAAATTGATCTCACATTAGTCATAGTTGTAGAAAAGACTAAAGTTCTTTTATAAGTATTCAAAAGAATATGTTGAACAACTGGGTAGAAAAATTTCTCTGGATCTCTAGAGTCAATATGTATTAGGCTGTATTTAATATTTCTTCTTTCTGGTGTAGATGATATAATAACCAAATTATGCATACAAAGATTATCAATAATAAAGTCAGCAGTACTTTTAGCTGCAGTTGCTGTTGATGCCAATACTGGAATTCTTTTAGGGACAAGTGATAGCAATGCGAGAGTCTATTATAATGAGACCGAAATGCATCTGATTGTGTACTTGAACATCTATAACAATCACAGACAAATAAGGTATAAATAAAATTATGTAAATCACAAGATTTTACTTATATAATGCGATAGGTAATGTATTTATCTTTTCTTTCAATGAGTAAAATTTTTTTAATTTTAATTTAATTTAATGTATTACAAGAAGTTCTGACATTAAATTGTAAATAACAATGTTTACTTGAGGTAGATAATTTATCTATATAACAAAATCACTTACCACTTTTTCGCACAATGACTTTCATCAATTGCAACTGCAACAAAGCTTCATTGTAATTTATCTAAAAAAAAACAGTATACTTTTAAACAATAAACAACACTCCATAATTCAAAAAAAAAAATTTACTTAAAGCATGTCCAAATTCAATATCAGAATAATATAATATTTCATAATAAATGCTTAACACATTTAGAATTAATGAAATATAATAATACATTTCCAATCTTCAATGCAAATTCAATCTAAATGCATTTAGCATTAAAAATTTCTCAATAAATGATTAATTATTTGCATTCACTAAAAAAGTTCCAAAATTTATGAACAATAGTTCAGAAAAAAAAATTTCTCAGGGTAATTACCAAGCAAAAACTAGACCTTCTCTAGAGAAATGAAAAACTTTATTTGGTAACTAAAATAATGTATAATAATGATAATTATTACCTCTGTTTGATCATCTTCAATATTTTTTCTTCGTTGATTATGCTTTATAGAAGCTACTTTGATTCCCTTTTTACTAAGTGTGTATATGAAACCTTAAATTATCTATCCCAAATCATTCTTCGGTTAAGTACAATTATAAATCAATCACAAACCAATGCATAAAATCTTGGAATAAATTACCTCTTCTTCTTAAATCACTAAACTCTATTACACAATTTAAAACCCGTCTTCATGCTTTTTTTTTGGAGAGATACTGTTTGTAAAATGTTGGAATTATTGTGGGTCATTATTATTATTGTTCTTGTTTTGTTATATATGATATAAATATTATTATAACATTATTCTATATGTGTATGTATATGTGTATGTATGAATATGTGTGTATATGTGTGTGTACATATGTATGTAGGTATGTGTCTATTTGTATATATCTATGTGAGTGCGTGTATATGTATGTATATATGTGTGTATGTGTATTTATTTATGTATGTGTATACGGGTATGTATGTTGTATGTATATGTGTGTTAATATGTATATGTGTATGTGTGTGTATATGTATATGTGTGTGTGTCTGTATATGTATACATATGTATATGTATGTGTGTGTATGTATGTGTGTATGTATATATATATAAATATATATATATATATATATATATATATATATATATATATATATATATATATATATATATATTTAAATGTGTGAGTGTATATGTGTATGTGTGTTTATGTGTATGTGTTTATGTATATGTGTGTTTATATTTATATATGTATGTATGTGTTCAAGTTGCGTATACATATATATATTTATATATGTTATACATTTTTTGCAACAATGACTTTTATTATTATTATTACTATTGTTACTGTTAAATTTTGATGAATACTAGTGTTGTTCCTTATTATTATTCTTTTATATTATTATATAAATATATTGCTAATAATTACTACAACCGTCAACGGGGGTGACTATGAACAGCGGGATGACTATGAACATCAGTACCAAGTTAACTAAAAGGTGAAACAACACACACAATAGATCTAAATTGTGTGTTATTTTGATCCAGTTGCATTAAATATAATATTTGGAACTTAATTTTAGGCTGCGCAAAATATTTTCCTTTTTCGACTTTTCTTTATCGCGCTTTTAGGCTTTTCTTTCTCTATATTCTTTATCTTATCGCATTCTTTATCATATCAACGGCATGAGTTACATTGTTCGGGTAGTTTGTTGACTTATCAAGCTATATCTTAAGAAGCGCGTATCAAAACACTATAAAAGTTGCTACATATCAAGTTCAGGTACATATTGTTCTAATGAATCCAAAATTGAGGGTGTAGTTTGTCTGTAAATGAATATTTGTTCATTTAAAAATAGCATTTTTTTTATTAAGAATTCGAGTGTTTTTTTAATTCATTTAAGGAATTATGCCTCAAAATTACAAAAGAAAGAAAAATAGCCGAGGTTACAAAACAAATTACACTCAAAAAGACTTACAAGCAGCAGTAAATAAAGTGAAAAACCACGGGTTTACTATCAGGAAAGCAGCCAAAGTTTATAACATTCCGCTAGGAGTTCTCCATAAAAACGTAAAACTTGGAAATCAAGCTCCAAAAAAGCATGGTGGACAAACCAGACTTGACAGTTCTACAGAAAATTTAATTGTTCAAACAATTACTTATATGACAGATTGGAGGGTGCCTCTTGATTCTTTTGACATTCGACTTTTAGTTAAATGTTATTGTGATAAAAAGAAAATAACAGACTTTATATTTAAAAAAAAAAGGCCTGGTGTAGATTGGGTTCAGTCTTTCATGAAAAGGCATTGTCTGACGAAAAGGGTTGCTGACAATGTAAAGCATAGTAGGGCATTAGTCAATGAAGAAACCCTTAACCGTTATTTTAACAACTTATACCAAGAATTAAAAGATATACCTCCAGAAAACATATATAATTATGACGAGACCAATATAACAGATAATCCAGGGTCCAAAGCTGTTATTGTTCGTCGTGGACATGGATACCGCGTTGAAAACAAACAGGAACAACTAGTATAATGTTTGCTGGTAACGCTGTTGGAGAATTTTTGCCGCCTATGGTTGTTTATAAAGCAAAAAATCTCTACCAGGGTTGAACTCATGGTGGACCACCTAGAACCGTATACGATATCACCACTAATGGTTGGTTTGATGGTAGAACATTTACCAGATGGTTCATGGAGATATTCTTGCCTATTGCTATTTTAAAAACCGGAACAACATTGCTGATTGGTGATAATCTGGATTCACATTTTTCTCCATAAATTATTGAAGCCACGATTCAACATGACATCAAGTTTGTAGCAATGCCACCTAATGCAACCCATCTCTGCCAACCACTAGATGTTGCTGTATTTAGAGGGTTAAAGCACTTTGAAAGTACTGTCGTGGAGGACACTACTTTCAAAGTGGAGAATAGAAAATCGTATTAAAGGGGCTATTCTAAAAAAACACATGCCTACTCTTTTAAACAAGTTAGTAAACACCTTGAAACCAGAAGTTTTAATTTCCGGATTTCGAGCAACAAGAATCTACCCTATGAACAAAACAGAGGTGATAAAACGACTTCCTGGAAAAAATAAAGACTCTGGTGGTAAAGACACTGTAATGGTTCTTAACGAATCCGTTTTAGAGATTCTGAAAAACAATCTAGGCTTAGGTTCTTTGTTTAGATGTGTCAATGCCATCAAGTTCAACAGAGCAAAACAACAAAGATAGTGATTGGTACTGTGCTTTCAGTAACAAAAAGTGGGTGGAGTTAAGCGACGACGTATTGATTCAATGCAACAAATGCAGCCAACCTTATCACCTCCAGTGTTGTGGCTTTTTCTATGAAAAAGTTCAAAATTAAAAGCTTGATATTGAAAAAATTGACTTTATATGCAGCCTGTGTGAGCCATGTAGGAACTTCGAGGATAGTGATAGTTGATGGTCTGTTTTTTTTAAGGCAGCTTTGTAAATATTGTTGTAAATAGTAATGTGCTGAAAAAACTAGATTTTAAACTTAGTATGTAATTTTTTTCACATGAATTGATTTGAAATAAAAGACTCTACAACATATAATACACTTTCTGTTATCTGTTTGATCTTTAACAGTATTCATCCCCCCCCCCCCAGCCTTACAACATGTTAGTCTATCCATAATCTAAGAAATAAAAACATGTCGTGTTCAAAGTAACTCCGAATCGGCTATTCATTCTCACCCCGTTTTAAAAATACCAATATGCTTGTATAAAATAAGAAAATTAAGGTATTTACTTTATAATATTTATCAGGCCTAAAACCAATTTTGAAAGCTAGATAGTATAATGTTCTGTTAAAAAAAAAAATTAGCTGTTAGACTAACTGTATTGTTATATGATGCATAAATGTTTAAAAAGCGTTTATAGTCACCCCAGTTGACGGTATCATTCATATTTTATTATTAATAATATCAATTTAATTTGTATTTACTTTATATTATTATAATATCAGTTACTACTAATATTATTACTAATATTATTATTAACCTGTTATTATTACTGAAATTTTTTTTATTTATAGTTATTATTTATATTGTTGGTATTAATTTTGTGGTTAACATCGTTATATAACTTTTACAGTTACTATTATTTCTTCCTATTCTTACAATAATCACCTTTTATCTGACTTTACTTTTCTTTTTATTATCACTATTTATTATAATTAATTTGAAAGGTGTTTACTTGAGATTAGTATCATTACTATTTGTAAATATCTTTGATGTAAGATTTTTTATTCAGAATAAATTTGATTTTAATTGATTTGTTTTCTTGATCTTTCATTCAACTCAAAAGCGGAGAAACAAGTAAAACTATATTATTGCACATCTTAATACATATTTATATCGAATACTAAGGGTAGACATTGAAACACAATTGATTTTTCGCTGCCTGTTGGTTGGCAAACGAAACAATCTACGTAATTGCTGAGAGCTATTAAAGATTATTTTTGGTAATCCTTCAAAGATTTAATACAAAATAACTCACAAACTATTTAAAAGCATACTCTAAATTATCTTTTTTGCTTGTCATATAGCTTCTGAATAGCATTGATAATTTTATAAAATAAATTTTAGCGCATTTTTAAAATAAAACTTCCCGAAACATTACGATATTTTATAAAGATCAAAGCAAAGCCGCAGGAACATATTTGTTCCGGTAAGAAATTACATTAGCGCAAAAACTAAAGTTTTCTCGTCTGACTTCATAATGTTCACGGGGAAAAAAAAGTCAGACGAAACATCGTCTCAGTTCGGTGCAGAAACCGAAATTAATATTTCGGCTAGTCAAAATTAATTTCATTAAAAAAATTTTGTTTGTTGTTTTTTTATACTAGGATTACACGCGTATCACTAATTAAGATTTAATACTAATTACTAATTAAGATTTAATACTAATACTAATTAAGATTTAATTAAAATTTAAGTTGGCGATATAAGTTAATAGCGAAAGGTAACAACTGGCAGATTTTTTCAGAAATTCTGAAAAAAATATTTTCAGAAAAAATCGAAATTCTGTTTCAATATCGAAAAAGATACTGAAACAGAATTTTGGTCGATCACTAATTGACCTTGAACGCTGGTTAAACGTTCATTGAAAAGACAATACGCGCAGTTGGAAAAAATGAAAATTTTTTAGAAATTTTACAGAACCGTAACTAACTCAGTAACTAACGGCATTAAGCATTGACTAGCTTAATTATAATTAGATAGTATGATAGTAAGATAGTATTGATCCAGCTCATATATTTAAAATAAAAGATTGTAAACACGTTTGCGTTTTTTTGAATAATAGCTTGGTAGACATGTTCTAAATCATTCATAATAAAAGTTTTTTTTTTTTTTCAACAATAAAAAAAAAAAAATTTTGAATTTAAATTCTTAAAAAAAACTCTACTTAAACAAAAACAAAAAAATATTTACAAAAACAAAATGTTGAAACCAAAAAATATTAGTTAAAAAATTTATTTAAAAATTATGAAAAGTTTTAAATTATATCAAAATTAAAGTGAAATGTTGACAGTTTTAAATATTGAAATAAATTACTGTTTAAGTACTATTTTTAAAGTCTGGTGATTTTATCATCATGCGAGTTATCCTGAATAGGAATGGAGCAAGGTATATGACTTTCTTCTTCTGGAAAATCTTCTTGAGACTTTACATTATGATATTTGGTAACGACGTAAGGCTCACGCACCTTCGTTTGCCGACGTTGTGTATAATCGGAAACATTTTCAAACGGCACAAGTTCATATGAATAACCCGGTGAATTGTTACCTTTGTTCAGCTTAATTGGCGCAAAGCCAATATTTGTTAGACGTCTTATTGAATAATCGGATATTTCATCAAAAGGTACATATGTGTCCTTTTGTTTAGGTGAGTTTAAAACTTCAATTACATTGTCATATTCAACGACAGGACTTAACGGTGACAAATGGTCATTCATAGCGTTGTTAAAACTTTTCCTTTTACTTTCAGAATCGCTTACGTCGAAAGAATCAGAAAGTTTTAATTTAGGAAGTGTAATTGCTCGTTTCCAACTAGGTTTTTCGTTCAAATTATTAATTGGAGGAGAAGCTTTATTGATTCTCTTCTTTTTAACCGATTGATTAGCTTTTGATTCAACATTCATATCAGAGTCCTTTGGAACAAAAACTGCTCGAAAGTATATACCACAGAAAAAACAATAAAGCAAATATATTTCAGCCTCACTTAGTTCTTTCATTTCTGGAAAATAACTGACAAACTCATTCATTGTAGTCAATTTCTGCCGAATTCCATTTTGCTCGATTAACTTGATCCATTTGAGGATATTAGCAATTTCAACGTCTGGATGAGGATGTTCAATTACTATGTTTTTCTTAATATCCAATAACGTATCTAAAATGTAAATTCGAAAAAATAAGTATACTATTTTGTCAACATAGAAATGCAACATACCATATAAACGTTTGATAATACGTTTATATGGTTTATAAACGTATATTATCATACGTATTATCATACGATAAAATGTAAAATTTTATCTTTATATAGTATGATGCATTTCTTAATGAATATTTCTCAATAAAGTCTCAAAATCGAGCAATAACTTTTTATGTAAAATTATAAAACTAATGGTAACTAAGTGGCTGATTGAGTTTCCGAGTAAAACATTTTCCGAGTAAAACATGATCCAATATATCACTTGATACACATATCAAGTGATATATTGGATCATGTTGTTTTTTTCGAAGCTGTAGCTATGTTTTTAAAAATTATGCATTAAGATATAAAAATTTATTTTTGCCAGTTTGCACTTTTTTTAAAAAAAGTCAATAGCAACACATGTATAATATTTTCTGATCAAAATTTGAATTGGATATCAAGTAGAGCCTATTAATAGACTTACAACTAAGTAAGATGATCATAATACATTATCATCAATATAAGGTGATTGATGGATCATAATACATTATCATCAATATAAGGTGATTGATGCATCATAATACATTATCATCAATATAAAACGATTAACATTAATTTCATAATGAAAACAGAAAAATAGAAAAAAATCAAAATAAAATTAAGTTTTGTTTAGGTTGAAGTGCACTAAGATGTTGCTAAGTGAAACCAATGGTCTGGTCTGGATATTTGTTTAATTTCCATCTAAACTTTAAAACATTTGTAGAGTGCCTTAGCAGACTTCTTGATTTAAAAAAAAAACAAAACATTTTACTAAAAAAGTTCCCTTTAAAATCAGTAAATACATTCATCATTCTGAAAAGATGCTGAGTGTTTGGTGACAACCAAGAAAAATTATAATAAATGTTTTGGACTTAAAATTTGTTGAATTTCTATAAAAAAGTTCTCATGCATAATTTAAAGTTTTAGAAAAATGAGAAATCATTTTCATTAAGTTTAATATTTGTATATATATTTGAAACTTAATAAAAATTCCAATTTTTTATGTTTGTAAATTTTATTTTTTTCAATAAAGTGATCCAAGAAGGACTTACCACAGGTCTTATCACAGGTCTTATCACAGAGCAAACAAGCACTTAATGAGAAAGTTCACGCCTCCTTCCTAAGCAATTTTATTTAATTGAATAGAGTAATGAACTTCAAACCTTTTGATTCTTAGAACTCTAGCCACTGCAACACAGCTGTATAAATTAAACTTTTATTTTTTGATTTCAAGACTTTAAAAAAAATAAACACCTGGATGCCTCATTAAAATAAGAGCACTTTAAACAGTTACATAATAAAAGATTTGTGATACCTTATAAGAGAATGAATATAGTGAACAGATACTTTATTAAAGAGGCAGCTCATACATGATTTTATATTTAAGACATATTTAAGACATATTTAAGACATATAAGTCATTTTAAATGAAGTAAAATAATTAAAACTTCAATGATTTTTCGCAACTAAAGATTTTTTCTAGAGCAGAAGAGTGTGCTTTTTTCAGAGCATAAAAATGTGCCTTTGTGGAGCAGAAAGGTGTGCTTCTCTGGAGCAGAAGGGTATGCTTTTGCAATATGCAAAGTATTTAGATTTTAGGATTATTCAAAAATGCTTTTAACTAACTATATAAAAACCAAGCCAATTAGTTTTAAATAAGAACACAAACACAACAACAACAACATCGTCAACATCATCATCATCATCATCATCATCATCATCATCATCATCATCATCATCATCATCATCATCATCATCATCATCATCATCATCATCATCATCATCATCATCATCATCATCATCATCATCATCATCATCATCATCGCCATCATCACCATCATGATCATCGTCATCATTATCATCATCATTAACAGCAACACATCATCAGTACAAACCATAAACAAACAAAAAACAACAGGATTCTTACTTGTGTTTAACAAATTAACTTAAATTTTCCATAATCAAACAAAAAACAAATCTTACCTGTGTTTAAAAAATTAACTTGAAGTTTCCACAAATGAAAACAAAAATTATAGCAATAGAGTGCATACAATTGTTTCTTAGACAACTTTTCTTTAAACTTATTTTCACAGGACATCTTAAACTCAACAAATGTTTTCACATTTTCACTTTCAATATCAAATATTGGCACCTTGCTTTTCATTTGAGAGTGATCTAAAGCAATGTCTTTGATTTTTCCTAAAATTTTTAAATAAACTTTAATTTTCAAATTTAAGTTAATACTATTATTATTTTTTTTAATTTAAAGGAAAAAAATATACCTGCATAAGAAACTTTTCTTGAAACTGTTTTTCTTTCCTTATTTTGCTCATTTTTTTTATCTTTTTTTATTGATCCCAAAAGATTTTGTGATGCCTTGAGTTTACGTGGTCCTTTAAAATGTCTTGATTCTTTCAAACGCTTTGATCCATTCAGTCTAATGGCTGGCGACTGAGGAGGAACAATATTTTCATCTGTTTTGTTTTGCCACACTGAAAACTCCCATTCTTCAAATTTATGATAATAAAAAAATAATAAATGTTGAACTTCTGTTGGAAAATTTTTAATCACCTCTGAAAACTCTTTTAAAAATTCTTTGAGGCTCTGGTCTTTATTTGTTATTTGTAAATGGATATTGACTACATTAGGTAAGTGTGAAGCTTTAAGTTTGCGACTTAATGAATAATTAAGAGGAATTGAAAATTCTAATAGTTTTAAATATTTATCAATTTCTTTGTCATCATTGATTTTTCCAGACCATTCAACTAAGTTAGGGCTCTCAAATGGAATCAGAAATTCTTTTGAGTCCGATGGAACATTTCTCAATAATATCTTTAGAAAAAGTTGGTTTGATTTTGAATTTTTCTCAACAATACAGATCCATTTTTTTTGCCTATAAATCAATGCATAAACAACAAATTTTTGAAATTCTGTGGCTGAACTCCATTTTAAATACCATTTACTAAACTCTTCAAAACTATCTATAATCAACTTTGGTGAAAATGCCCACATAGTCAAAAGTTCCCCAATACTTTCAAGTTCAGTGTGCATTAAAGACAAAGTTCGATATTGAGTTTCTGTTAATTCATCTGCAAGATCCAACATTTTAAAGTTTATGCAATTTTCGTCAGGATATTTTGGAGACATTTGATTTTGTTCTAAAGATATTTGATTTTGAAAATGTTTTATGCTCACACTTTCTTCATTTAAAGTTCTGCTGCGATAATAATCAAATAAAATAAACTTGTCAGCATCACTTAACTGTTGAATATCAGGAAAAGCATTTTCAAATTCACTCAAAGAAAGACAAATTTTAACTTCTTGAGCTAAAATTGATTCCCAATTTCTGAGATGGTTTGGTAAAAGATTAATTTGATAAGAATCATCAGGTACCTTAATGCCCTTACCAAGGCCCAATCTTGAAAGGTGAGCTTGAGATTTAGGTTTTTTTATAGATAAAAATATTTTTCTACCACAAAAGAAACAAAACAACAAATAAATCTCTGACTGATTTAATGAGTTTATCTCAGGAAAAGATGATTTGAAATTATCAATTGTTGAAGCTGTGTTACAATCACTTTTCTCCTCAATGAAGCAGACCCATTTTAAAATGTTTTCAGGGAGCACAGATGTGTGAGGAATCTCAAATTGATTTACTTTTTCATAAATGTTTAAATCTGAAAAAAATAAAACTAATTAGAAACATTTTTTATTCAATTTTTTTTTCTTTATTTACTTGTTTTTATTTTATTTTGTTTTATCAACATTATTGCTTTTGAGTAAACATAATTTATGCAGTGATGGTAATTATATAAACATATTATATGTAGTATGTAGAATTATATCTAGACACTACATAACATCAAAACATTTACCAACATCTTGTTTTTTTAATTTATTATTATTATATTTTTATGTTATTCACCTTACCAAGGCTGAAAAGACCACTACAGTCACGAGGACTGCTTTACTGTGGTTACAATCCTTTATAAAAGTAGCAAAAAAATCTCGTAATACGAAAATGAGTTACAAAAACAATGTGTTAATAAAAAAAGATTTTGCAAAGTGGTTTTGTAAATATAATAAACTAGATTCATTTTAGAGTTGGATTTGTTACTATTTCTAAACATGTATTTAACATCTCTTGGTATAATCTATCTGCAACTAATATGATTATTTAACTTATACAACTAATTTAACAATTTAACTTAATTATTTATTATATAACTATGTAACTATAGTAACTATTTTTAAAACATAATTTAAATTTTATTAAAATGAATCATGTTGCATTAAAGTTTTCAAATTATTCTATTATTATTTATAATTATATATCATTGTTAATATTAATAATATAATTATTTACATAATTAATAATTATTTATCTGAAATTTATCATTAAACAAGTAATACTTCAATTATTTATAATGATGATGATGATGATGATGATGATGATGATGATGATGATATATATATATATACATATATATATATATATATATATATATATATATATATATATATATATATATATATATATATATATACATACATAAACATATATATCTATGTATATATGTAAATATATATATATATATATATATATATGTATACAAGCCATAACTGATAAATAGGAATATATATATATATATATATATATATATATATATATATATATATATATATATATATATATAAATATATATATATATATATATAAATATATATATATATATACATATATACATACATACATATATATACATATATATATATATATGTATATATATTTATTTATATTTTAAGTTAACTCGGCTCCTCAAGGCCGAGAAGGCCACTACAGACAAGGAGGCTACTTAATTGTGGTTATAACCCTTTCTCAACTCAATAACTCCAAAAAACAAACTTTGACAAACAAGGCTGTTGCACGGAGAAACAAGTTGATTGTGGTACTACCAGGGACATGGTGGGGATCGAACTCTAAACCCCTTGCTTATGTAGCAAGCGCTCTACCACTACACCACTACCGCATAATATATATATATATATATATATATATATATATATATATATATATATATATATATATATATATATAATATATATATATATATATATATATATATATATATATATATATATATATATATATATATAGATATAAAATACAGTTTAAGGTGATATAAATATTTAATTGTTCTCTATAATATTTAATTATTAAGGATTTGAATTTAGTGGTAGTTTTGTTTTTTTGATACATAATATGTTATTTAAATTGGGAGCTGAAGTAAATATAAATCTGATGTTTTGTTTTCTAAATTCTCTTCAGAGTTTTGGGCCAATAATAGGTATCCAAAGTAGTTTAACAAACTGTTCATCTAATTGTTTACATGTAGTATTTTTTGAAATGTGGTCTAAATAGTTTTTGGTTACTTAGATTACCTTAGTGAAAGCTGTTTTCAAAAAATGCTTTTTATGAGGAAATCAAGTTCTTGTGAGAGATATTTTGAGAGCAGATTTGTTTTGCTCTACATAAAAATTCTTTAAAGAGACTAGTGGCTATGCTAGGGTTGATGTTGGAGTTCCTTTATGGTGTACTTGAAACTCATAAAATTCGTTCATTTTATTTGTAATACAAATATTTAAAAGATTAAGTTCTTTTCTTTTGTTTTCAAATTCAACAGTATATTTTATGAAGGGGTTTTGTTTGTTCAAAGTTTTAAGAAACAATTGTTTTTCTTTCAAATCGAAGCAAGCATGGCTATCATCCACATATCTTCTGTAAGCTATTGGTTGGAATGAATTAACAAAGGCTATATTAAGGGCTCTTTTTTCTATACTTTGCAAAAATGTCTCAGCTATGATTACCATCAACCATAAATCAATTGGACCTAAATTAGGTAAAATTCAAATTTTATCTTCATATAAAAAATAACACTTGTTTAATGAAAGTTTAACTAACTGGTGTATATCTACATGAGTTAATTTAGCCCTAGTTTTTAAATCCTCAAAATTATAGTTCAATATTATAACAATAACAGGAATTGCTTCATCGATTGGTACGGATAGATATAAATTAACTTCATCGAATGAAACTTGAATTTCATTAGGGCCTCCCTTCCATTCTTTAGCATTATTGACAAAATTTCTTTATTTAATTAGTCAAGTTATATTTTTGTTTAATGTTGGTTGAATAATTTTAACCAGATACTCTGATATTCCATAAGGAGGTCTCGACAATTCCAGGTCAAGCCTTACTCTTCTCCACGGTTTTCCTCACATTGTGCTGCTGCAATTGCCAATCGAAACCGTTATCAACTTTATCAAAAGCTTTTGATAAAGTTTGGCATGCTGGTCTTCTCCATAAGCTTTCTTCTTATGGTGTATCCGGCAACATCTTTAAGATTATTGAATCCTTCCTTTCCAATTGTAGTATTAAAGTTGTCCTTGCAGCCATCTACTAAAATTCATTCTCGTGTTACTCGTCATTCAATTAAGTCTCATCCTTTTTCTGTGACTGTTCCTAAGTGCTCCAAAAACGCTTATTCGTCTAGTTTTTTTCCTCGAACATCAACTCTTTGGAATTAGCTTCCTTCATCTTGCTTTCCTGATTCATATAATTTGTAATCCTTTAAGTCAAGTCAATCGTTATCTTTCTCTACAATCTTCATCTTTTTTCTTTCAGTAACTTCCAACTTTAATTAGTGGCTGCCTGCAGCTTTGTTGGAAGCAAAGATGTATAAAAAAAAAAAAAAATTTGTAAAAAAAAAGATCCCTGCCTTTTCTCCTCAAAATATGCTTTGTTTATTAGATCTTAAGCTAACTTAACTGCCATCTCAGAGAAGTGATTAACAACATCAAGTCTCTTGACTGTAGCTCTAAATTCTAGGTAAATTTTTTTTAATTTTCAAAACTCTAGTGGAGTCTTCATCTATTTAGTTTCTGCCTTTTCATGTCTAAGTATATCAAAAACTAGTCACGACTTGTCTGTTGTTAATGAAGTCAAACTAGGAGGCTCATTTTCACTGAAGTTGAGACAATTCGGTATAGCTTGATCCATTATCTGGTGCTCCAAAAAAAAACTGTCACTTGGACGTCTAGGTAAACTGTACAGTTTTTTGGTCATATCACCACATGCCCTCATTCTTTATCTGTTAGGGCAAAAACTACCAAAGTATTTCTGAGAATAAAGCTTGAAGCAGCTGGATAGCCAAGTAAATTCCATTCTTCAAACTTTTTTATTTGCCTTTGTATATGTATGTTTCATATCCTATTAAATAATATTAACTAACATTTTGAATCACTTTAATCAATGAGTTTTTAACTTATTAATAAAATATTAAAAGACTGTATACCTGTGTTGGTGCTAAGAAACCTAGCTCTGCTTTTAGAAACCACTCTGTATAGAGAAGACAAATGAATAAAGCCATAGCAGTTATTTCTTGTTTGTGTTTGTCAGTCAAGTTTCAAAATTCATTAATTATATTCTAGATCTAGATACAATTTTAAATAAATCTTTCCCAATAAATCTTAAATGAAAAACTGGTTCCTGGTAACTAGGTTGGTAAAAAAACTAGTTGTTACTTCAGAAACTGGTTCAGTAAGTGAAATTTAAACCTATTTCAGGAGTTATTCTACAAAAATAATTTAATGGCGGTACCCCCGTGCCAAAATGCGTCGTAAGGTTACATTAATGAAAAAATTGCCAAATAAAGACATTTTACCGCAAAAATAAATAAATAAATACTTGCCAATAAAATTAAATTTAAAAAAAGTCCTCTAGTTTTGGCTCTCAAAACTAACCTATATACTTCAGAATTGATCAAAGTCAATATATTTGTTTCCCAGCCTTACTTGTCTCTGGTGTAACTAGCAAAATTTAGAGAATCTAAACAATTCTTATAGAACTCTGCTAATAGATTTTTATTTAACTTTGATGTACTTCTTTCACTTCTTCATACAGAACACTCGTATCTTTTACTTCTTCATACTGAACACTCATATCTTTTACTTCTTCATACACTCATATCTTTTACTTCTTCATATACTCATATCTTTTACTTCTTCATACACTCATATCTTTTACTTCTTCATATACTCATATCTTTTACTTCTTCATACAGAACACTCATATTTTTTACTTCTTCATACAGAACACTCATATCTTTTAACTCTACCTCCAAGTTTTCCTTTTCTTTCACAAAGCTGGTTTTTTAAGAAAGCAATATCTTCTTCCTTGTCTTTCATTTTTCTCATTTTATTTTTTAATATTTCCTCAAACATAACATGAAGATGTTCTCTTATCTAAAATACTTTATTAATTTGTTCTTAAAAATTTTTTCTTTATTAATTTGTTCTTAAAAAATGTTTTTTATTTACTTCAGCAAAATTTGTTCTGTATCTTTGATCTTTTAATTTCTTCCGCTCCTTCAACAACTTCTCAACTTTTATCCTGTCAAAATATTATTTAATAGTATAAAAGTTTATGGATTAAATGATTTAGAACTCATTGAAAAAATTCCATAAGCTTGAACTGTAACAGTAACAGGAACCATAAGTTTGGACAGTATGCAGCAGTCAGACTGAACAACCTATTAAGACCTTTATTTTTTCTTTGCTATTTGTAGAAAGAGGTAATATTGAATTATATCTTTAGCAGTTGCAAATTTCTTTGCCGAAAGTTTTTCAGTTAACTAAAAATTTTTAACTAAAGATATTTTATCCTATATAATACTTTTATTTTCGGTGGCATTAAATTTATTTTTTGAATACATGATACAAAAAAAATTTAATATTAAATTTATTTCAAGAAAACATATTATTTACAGATAAAATTTAAAACTTTATAGAAAAAAAGGAAAAAAATGTACAGCGTAAAAATATTTTTATTTGTTAAATATTTATGGATTTTAGGTTTCTTTTTTGAGAATAGAGCCCATTTTATTTTGATAAAATAAGTCTTTACAAACATAAATATTTTTAAATTTCCAAAATTTTAATGTTAAGAATTCCTTCAAATAGTTTTAAAAATGGTACAAAACGCCAAAAAACTGCCCCTTTTTCCCCCCTGGAAGGACCCTTAGGATTTTATATATACACACACACATATCTAAATATATATATACATATATATATATATATATATGTGTGTGTGTGTGTGTGTGTGTGTGTGTGTGTGTGTGTGTGTGTGTGTGTGTGTGTGTGTGTGTGTGTGTGTGTGTATACATACACGCATATATCTATATATATATATACATATCTCTCTCTATATATATATATATTAATATATATATATATACATATATATATATATATATATACACATATATATATATATATATTTATACACATATATATCTGTATAAATACATATATGTATATATATATAGATATATGTATTTATATAGATATATCTATATATTTATATATATATATATATATATATATATATATATATATATATATATATATATATATATATAATATATATATATATATATATATATATATATATATATATATATATATTATAACAGCTTACCGCTTTTAGCATCTCCATGAGAAAAAGAAATCATAATTTTCCATATGCCAAGACAGTAGTAATAGCAATATAGTGCAAACAAGTGTTTATCAGTCACTCCCATCATGCAACTAAGATATTTTTCTTTAAAATCTTCGAAAGATTTTGTTTCACATTTCGTATCAATAAGTAAAATCCATTCTGCCATTTCAAAAGGGTTAATCATTATGTCCAAAATATTTCCTACATATAATTGCAACCATTAATTAATAATTTTGTACTTTAAATATATGTAAATGTAATTTTAACATTAGTAAACTGAAAAGAAAAAAAAAATTAAATAAACAACAAAAGCTAAGCAAAAAAATTTAAATTTTTTCCAGTTTAATTATTTATATTTATTTTTATTTTTTTATACAACAAGTTTTTTATATTTTATTTTCTTTTTTATGCCAAGATTACAGACTTTAACTATATTACTCACAATATACTTTTCATATTACATAAACCACATTTACATCCTTAACATTAAATCATCAATACTACATCGTTCATATTATATCATTAACAATAAAAATATTTTTCAAACCTTGATAAGTATATTTATTAAGGAAAACATTTTCTGTTGATTTTATTGATGTTGCATTTGCTATTATTGAAACTTTATTTTTAACAAAATCTTCATTTGATTGGTTACTTTTTTCATGATATATATCTTTGATGAACTTTTTATCATTATTCACACTGTTTTTTAAAATGGTTAATTCCCACTGTTTATAAGCTTGGTAATAAACATACAAGATCTGTTGTTCTCTTAGTGAAAAATCTTGAACTTCAGAAAACTGTACTAAAAATTCACTGAAATTCATTTTTCTATGTGTTTTATCAGCAAAATATTTTTCAAAGTCTAACAATGAATATGGTAAGCTAAATACTTTAATGGTAGAAGATAGTGTGTAGCCAGACGGAATCAAAAATAAAGAATTTCTTAACAGCTCATTTAACTCGCCTTCATTATCAATTGTTTCAAGCCAGTTATATAATGACAAATCTTCAAATTGAATAAAAAAACTATTTGAATCCAAAGAAATATTTCTAGGTATTATCCTTAAACGAAGTTGATTTGAATCAATCTTTCTTTCTACAACTGTCATCCACTTGTCAGGTCTGTAAACCAAAGTATACACAACAAACCAATCAAACTCTTTTGCTGAAACTGTTCCCGAAAACTTCATCTTGAACTGTTTAAAATTTTCTATTAAAAGATTTGATGAACTTGCCCAAATTTCTAAAAGCTCAGCAACTGCATATGGATAAGCCCACATTGAAAACAATTCAGAAAGTTGATATTCTGGCAATTCCTCTATAACATCCAGTTGCTCTAACTCTAAAGTGTTAAGTTCTGAAGACGAAATTTTGTTGGAACTTTTGCCACCTTTAAAAAAAATTTCATTATCACTTTTCATGTCAATTTGTTCCTTCCAACCCACATCATCTAACAGCTGGTCAGCAGATGAAGCATGTTCAAAATTATTAAGTATAAAATCTAATGGTTTTTCATCTACCAATGTCTTACCTTGAGCATTCTTAGAATAAATTTGGTTTCCCTGGTAACCTGTTAGATTAGTATTTTCATGATAACAGCTCCCCAAAATGATTTTCCTTCCACAAAAAAAGCAATACAACAAATACATTTCTATTAAATTTAACTCTTGTACTTGTGGAAAAAATGATTTAAAATTGTCAAGTGTTGAAACATCATAATCAGTATATACATTCTCAATAAATATGAGCAGTTTATAAAGATTACTTGGGTTAATAGCTGGATGAGGAAGTTGAATTTTTTTTGTTTCTGATTCAATAATTTTATCTAAAATTAAAAAAAAAAATTATAACACATACTACAGAAAAAACAACTAAATACCATAAGCTAAATGTTGAAGAATGTAATACAGCCTAAGCCTTAGCTCGCATTCTTCTTAAATGTTATCTAAGCTAACACTGTATTTTTGTGTATAATTTTTGTAGTTGTTATGGTTGTTTGTAATGTCTAATGATTGCATAAAGCATGAAACTCTGAGTCATGTTTCATTCTTCTAATATGAGTGTATATATGTATATATATATATATTATATATATATATATATATATATATATATATATATATATATATATATATAAATATATATATATATATATATATATATATATATACACATATTAGAAGAATTATGCATATATATATATATATATATATATATATATATATATATATATATATATATGCATTGTATTTAAGGTAGAGTGGGGCATATAAGGACATTCAAAAAACAAATGCTAGTTGCGGTATATACATATATATATATATATATATATATATATATATATATATATATATACTATATATATATATATTATCAAAATTATTGATATATATATATATATATATATATATATATATATATATATATATATATATATATTATAAAAATTATTGAAAATCTTGCATACACCATAGAAATATGTTTACACAATGAGTAGAAATTATAAAAACACAGGTATGGGATTTGAACTACTGAGATCTGGACTATCGAGATAGTCCAGGTCGCAGTAGTTCAAATTCCGTAGAAAAACTAGCCTGGTCTTTTGAAGATTCTTGTCATTTTATTTTCAGCAATTAAAAAAATTTTCAAGATTTTATTTGTAAATCAAGAGAACACATTAAATGGTTGAAAAGCAATAAGTATGACACTCCCTTTTGTGTACAGTATATGCAAACAAGGGGAGGCATTTGAAGATGTATTTTCCATAAAGTAGATGGATCCATCTACTTTATGGGAAATAAACCTTGTCTCAACTAATTAGTTTTCATACAAAATTATTCTGGAAATGTTCTGGAACTGAAAAAACAATTACAATCAAAAAAAGTTTATTTCTTAATCTTTATTAAGAAATAAACTTTCTAGTTTATTTATTAATCTTTATTGCCATGGTGTGCCAGATCACCCAATTTAAGTCCCATTAAAATACTTGGGCTTTAATGGACCATAAAATGTGCAACGTTAAAACCACAAGCAAAACACACTTAAAAGAGGTTCTTGAAAGCACTTGAAGAAAGAACTCAATTTCAAAGGACTGTGCATGAAATTAATAAAGTTGATGCCCAGATACAGGTACCGAAAAAAGTTTAGAACCACTTACCAATTTTGCGTAATTTCATTATTTTTTCAATGTATGAAACTAATATCAAATTTTGATGATAAATTATATATATATATATGACATGCTTTGAGATCTTGAAGTAAATTCCCCTGTTTCTTTATAAAGTCTAATAATCTTGGTCACAGAGCTATGGGAAACTCCAATAACTGTCGCTATTTGTCGATGTGATTTGGAAGTATGGTTATATAAAGCAATAATTTGGGAACGAACTTCATTTGGTATTTCTTTACTTTTACCCATTGGAAAATACTAGAATATTGAAATAAAATTGTAGTTCGATATAATAAAATGACAAACCTGCTTACAGTATATAGATTTATTAGTTTATGCGATGGTATTGTTAAATATCCTTTAACATAAAATTACTCAATTTGTGTGTGTTTGTTTATTGATCGCATAATGTGTATGCAATTAAATGCGATGTAAATTCCTTTAGGTTTTAATTAAAGCATGTCATATATATATAATTTATCATCAAAGTTCAATACTAATTACATACATTGTCAATTTGCAATTTTGCTAATAAACAAAAAAAATTAATAATGCTTTTCTTATAGACTCTTTAAATTGCTCACAAAAAGTTCTTGTTAAAATTTTTTCATACAATGAAAAAATAATAAAATTACGCAAAATTGTTAAGTGGTTCTAAACTTTTTTCGGTACCTGTATATAAAAATGTGTTTTAAAATCTCGGTGGCTGTTTTAAGTACTGAAAATTACTGTTTTTCATTGTTAGACTGGGATTCGTTTAAATTCAATAAATTTTTTTATTACCTGCTGATTGATCTTTTTTTTAAATTAAGTTAATTTGCAATTTTGCTAATAAACAAAAAAAAAATTAATAATGCTTTTCTTATAGACTCTTTTTAAATTGCTCACAAAAAATTCTTGTAAAATTATATTTAATTATTATTATGCACAATTAGAAAAAATTTAAATAAATTTTTATTACCTTGGTTTGGCAAATAAAAAAGAAGTTTCCATAAACAATCACAGTAATAGTAGCAATAAAGTGCATATAATTGTTTGTCTGTTGCATCTGACATCTGCAATAAATACTTTGTCTTAAAATCTTCAAATGAATTTGTTTCACTGCTTGTATCAATAAGTAGAATCCACTTTGTCATTTCAAAGGGATTGATCATCATATCGATAATACTTTTGTCTTAAAAAATAAATAAAATATTTAAAATATATATGTAAATAAACAAAGATTTATAAGTAATATATATATATATATATATATATATATATATATATATATGTGTGTATGTATGTATAGACTAGGAGAGATAATTACTTGAACCATAATTTAAAAAAAACAAAAAAACTTTAACAATAAAAAGATATTTATAGCAAAAAAGGTTATGATTATTTTGAAAGCTTTATCATCAACCAATAAACAAAACGAAACCATCATTAACCATGAATTCAATAAACAAAACAAAAAATTACTTAATACTAACTTTAATTGCTAAAAACTTAATGATGCACTTTTATTATATTTTTTTTTTAAGGTTAAATAACTATCGAATAATATTTATGTAAATTTCAAATAATATTTATGTAAATATTATGTAAATATCAAGCTTTAAAAATTATATCAAGCTTTACAGTTTTACTTGAAAATTGGATTGTGGCAATATTTTCTTAACTATAATTTATAGCATTTATTTGCCATTTTATAAAGTCATAGCTTTTTCCTAAATAAATTGTTTTAAGGTAAAATAATTATCAGAACAAAATTTTAAATATTAGGCATTTCTCTGAGTTTTTTTGGCGTTTTAATAACAAATTGAACCACCTATAACTTTAATCATTATGCAATTATGTGATTTCTTTGTATCTGGATTGATTTGAGTCCAAGCTCCTAGAAGCATGATCGTTTAGCTCTACTTTTGCTTTTTTTAGTTGTGTACCACATTTTTGATTCAGAATGGCTCACATTTGTTTAATGAGATTCAGATTTAGATTTTGGGCTGGCCATTTAAGTAACTCAATTTGCTTCTGGACTCTTTTGCTTTCTTTGACATATGCTTAGGTTCATTGTCTCGTTAGAAGATCAAATTTCTTCCCAATTTTTTCAGTTGATTTTTATTTAGAAGCATGACGTAATCCATAATTCCACCAATAAACTCTTGCTTTCCTTTTTCAAGCCATCGATCTCAAACGATCTGGAAGTCTTGGATTTTAATAGATTTTTGAAAAGAATGGTTTCTTATGTGGAATTTTTGCATTAAATCCACTCTCTTTAAATCAATTTCAAATACTACATGCACTCACTTGTATTTCATATTCTATTCTAAGAGACTTGACACTTCTTAGGCTGATTAAAATTGTTTTCTCATCTTAACAATTTGTTGACTGATTCTGGATGTGTACACTTAGCTCTCTCTCTCTCTCTCTCTCTCTCTCTCTCTCTCTCTCTCTCTCTCTCTCTCTCTCTCTCTCTCTCTATATATATATATATATATATATATATATATATATATATATATAACCACCTATAAATTTAATTATTATGCAATTATGCGATTTCTTTGTATCTATCTATATATATATATATATATATATATATATATATATATATATATATATATATATATATATAAGAGAGAGAGAGAGAGAGAGAGAAGAGAGAGAGTAAAACAGGGTAAAATGAAATAGCAGGTAGAATGAAATAGTTATGACAATGTTTATTCTATTATTCTTAATTAATTATTGGATAGTCTTTTTGCAAACATTTTTAAATCACGTTGTAGAGAATACTTTAATTGAGTAAGAATCAAATTGAAAAAATATTTTCTATATATTTTTAAGTTTTTGTATGCTTATAAGATTTTTTTTATTATTTTGAAAAATGAACTTAAAATTCTCGGAAGTTAAATTTGATATCATTGAACTTAAAAAGTTTTCTGGTATAACTTTGTACGCTGATCAAAAATCTTTTTTAAAATTGAATTTGCTGTTTAGGAAAAAAAGTTATGAGTAAAAAATAGAAAAGGAGAATTGTGGGAATAAAATGCACAAATAATAAGTGAAACAGTAAATATCTTAAAAGTTTTTTATCCCAAGTTTTCTATCTCCCACTATAAATTTTTTGTATTGAAAAAATTTTTTCAATGAAATTTTTCTGAATTTAAATGAATGGCTTTTACTGCTTTTACTAAATGATTCTAATGAATGAATGAAATACGCTACTCTCTTGTTAAACACGGTTTTTATTAATTAATTAAACCTCAAGTGATTGAGCTATCTCTCTAAATTTTGTGCATAAATTTGTTATGGATATTTTAATATAAAATATGCCTCGAAACAAATTGCATGCAAAGAAAAAAGAAAAACTATACACCGAAGAGTAAGTTGCACTTGCAGTGGTTAAAATACAAAGCGGTGAATTTCACAAAACAAATCTGCTAAATCACTCAGCATACCAGTAGCAACTCTTTACAGGTGTGTCCACAGCATAGGTGAAACATTTGGCAGTGGTTCAAGCACAGGATTGTCAAAACAATTTGAATCATTTTTGGTAGATCATTAAAATCACTAATCAGGGTTTTGGTAGAACTTACAATAACATCATTACACTAGTTTCCAACTATTTCCAACACCAAGGTCAATCTCATTTGTTTCTTAATGGTACACCAGGAAGAGGTTGGTATAAATTTTCATAAACTGGTGGAGTCATAGGTCAAGCATCAGAGCTATAGGCAATATTTCATTACTCAGAGCTGCACGCAAGAAATAGTAGCAAAGTATATCAATACATAGCAAATAGAATTCATCGTAGCAGGTATCAACGAAAACACTCCATGTCATTTGTGGAAATTTGGTGAAATTCACTTCTCTGGTGATCAAGGTAAGCAAAATATAGTTTACTAGCGTGGTGTAAAATGACCATTAAAATTGCACTAAGGAAATTGCAATAATGCTGCTGGTAATTGTCTTGCTCCATACATTATTTTTGAATCAAAAAAATGTTTGCACAGAGATTGGTGTTTAAGGGGTCCAGTTGATGCCATATATGCTATAACTCCATCAGGATGTAAGATAAGCAATTTGTGCAATGGCTCACTAATGTGTATGTTCCAGCCATTAAGAAAATTCCAGGTAATTAGTTCAATCTAATTTTAGTTATCTAATTTTAAGTATTCATATTTTAGTCGTAGATGAACATGTGACACATGTCACTTATCAGGTCATACTTATTAGCATCGAACACAATATCTTGTTAACTTGCTTACCAACTCACTCGCCACATATTCTGCAGTCACTAGATGTCAGTGTTTACTGTGTCAAAAGAGTTTGGCGCAAATTACTTCAACAGTTTTATGCAGAGATAAAATTCAGTAACTTTGCAGGTGACTAAAACATTCAAAAGAATGTTTTAGTCACCTGCAAAAAAAACTTTTCAGCTCTGGTAAAGTTTTTACATGTACCCAAATAGTCACTGGGAATCAGAATACTGGCTTGTTTCCACTCAACATCGATAGAATCAATCAGTAAAAGTTGCTAATTGCTAATATGTTTGAAACACTGTCATCTGAACCTGAGTCTTCATCATCTCAACAATCAGAAACTGTGATAATACCATCACTAATACTAGTACCAGGAACTACACTACCTCAGCTACTACCCTATGAATCTACACCAACATCTAGCATCAGCATATGTCACATAGTTCAGCTCCAAAGTCACCTCAAAAGTCACCCTATCAGCAAACAACCTTCAATATTGTAGTAACTCCGGCTATTCAAAAGGAAATTTAAAAAGAGGTTGAAAAACAACTGCAATCAGCCCAATCACTTGCAGCAACTTTGCAACAAATGTTTCATATCCAACACGTTGACACACAAAAAAAGAAAAAATGTAGATGTGCCAAGATTGGAAGGAGAGTGTCTCAACAAACCTGAAATACTTGAAAGTTTAAAAGATGCTGAGAGTAAAAAAGCAGCAAAAAACAATGTTAGCTTAGCTCTAAAACCAAACAAAATTTCAAAAAATTTTTATTACACAGAACATGGTAAAGCTGCAAACCAATTTAAGTGTAAAAAGTGCTGAAAGGTTTTAGGCAAAGCTTCAGCAAATCAAAATATGGAGTGGTACCAGCGTGAAAGTTCAAATTGCTAGGTTTTATTGCACCAAAAAGTGCCGCACAACTGAAAACTCAACTCAATCTCTAGTACCTCTAAACGACTCATCATCACATAAATAAAAAAGTTTATTTTATTTGATTGATTATTTAATTGTTATTATTGATTGTTTTTTAATTATTATTGATTGCTTTTTATTTTTTAAATAAAGTCTCCTTTTAATTACACATATATTTGCCTATTTCATTCTAACCAAATGTCAGTGTAGAATGGAATAATTTTTTTTTTACTCAAATAAAGTTTCATAAAAAACTTTAAAAAAAATTATTTGATTGCAATATATTTAAAGCTCAATATTCCCTACAACTTTAAATAAAAAAAAATCTTTTTTCCATAAAAAATAAATAATTAAAATCCTTAACTATTCCATTTGATCCCATTTTACTTATTTTACATATCAGGGGCTATCCTAGCAAAATAATTTGGGCGACGGTACACCCTCCTCCCCAGCTGGCAAAATTTGCCAGAAATATTGTCGAATGTAGGCATTTTTTCGCAAAGAAAACAGTATTTGTTGTAAAAGGAAAAAAAAAAATTTGCTGACCTGCTTAAAAGCATGACATTTAGTAATGAAAATCATTCTTATTGATAATGTAATGAATTCTTGGCAAAGAAAAAAAATTTATTTATTAATAATCTTGCATTTTAGATGTTTACAATATATGATTTAACTACTTGAAATTGGCTAACAAGAATGCAAATAATAATTTTGTATAATTTAGGTACATTGAACAACTGTAAAATTGCTAAAAAAAACAAATGTATCAATGTAGAATGTATCAGAGAAATGCACGTTGAATAGAAATTATAAAAACACACATTTGAAACACAGAGGCCTGGAAAATCGAAAAAAATTTGAAAAAGACGAAAATAGAATCATTGTTAACAGCAGGAAAAATCCCACATATTTAATCTGAATCTTAAAATTGGAATTTAACACTATAAAATATAACTATGGTGTAAGGTTCTTACATTGCTCAACATAAACCATTTATAAGAATCACAGACTGCGTTGCAAGGAGAAATTAGTGTTGGAAAGACTAACATGATCTGTCGAAGATTAGAGTTAAATTATTTGCAGTGATGAAAGTAATTTTCAATTATGACACTCCCTTTTGTGTACAGTATATGGAAGCAGGGGGAGGCATTTGAAGATGTATTTCTCATAAAGTAGATGGGTTCCTCTACTTTATGGGAAATACATCTTGGCTCAATTAAATAGTTTTCATACAAAAACATTCTGGAAATGTTCTGGAACTGTCAATATCAAAATTCTACCAAAGATCTTGCAACTTTCAATACAAACAAATGGTGCACCTTCCCACAGAGCCATGAATATCAAAAAATATTTATAATCCACAAAAATACCTTTATTGCTGTGGTGAGCCTGATCTACTGATTTAAGTCCAATTAAAAATATTTTGAAATAGATGGACCTTAAAATATGCAATGATAAAAGCACAAGCACTTAAAGAAACTAAGTGTGTTTTGCAAAAAAACATACTGATGAAGAAAATAGAGTTGATGCCCAGGTGTAAAAAAAATAGAGTTGATGCCCAGGTGTGTAAAAATGTATTTTAAAGTTAAGGGCGGCTATTTAAAGTTATTTTAAGTACTGAAAATTATTATTTTTCACATTTAAACCTGAAAAATTTAATGATCACAGTTTTTCTTGTGTTTTATTTAACTTTTACTAATTTTTTTTTTTACTTTTTCTTATTTAATTAACTTTTTCTTATTTATTTAATTACCTGCTAAATTAGTAATGCCTTTTATAATATTTTTTTTAAATTGCTCACATAAAAATATTTATTTGAACAAACTTTTACGCATCCAAACTTTATTGTACTATACTTATTGTATAACAATCTTTAATATCTTTGATCATTCACTTAAACAACTTATAATTACATGATTCATATTAAAAAAGTTTTTTTATACAATGAAACGTAATTTACAAACCTTCGTTGGTATATTTATTCTGTGAGATATCCTCAGCTGATTTTAGTGATGGTGGATTGCATGAATCTATATAATTATAATCAATAGAATTGCCTGATGTTTTATTTGCATTTTCATTATTTTCGTTATGTATATGTATGATGTCACCATTTTCCCATAATGCTAATTCCCATTGTTGGTATTCTTGGTAATATACATACAGCACTTGTTGTATACCTACTGTGAAACTTTGTACTACATCTGAAAAATATTCTACAAACTCTTCAAATTTAAGTTTTCCATGTTTTAATCTTTTGTCTACAAAATATTTTTCAAGATGTTTCAATGAACATGGTAACTTCATTACTTTAGTATAAGAAAACAGCACATATCCGAATGAAATGGAAAATGAAGAACTTTTTAGCAGTTCATTTAATTCCACTTCATTATTGATTGTTTCAAGCCAGTTGACTAAAGATAGATCTTCAAATTGAATAAAAAAATTATTTGAATCCAATAAAATATTTCTTGGTAATAACCTTAAACGAAGTTGATTTGAGCCTCTTTTTCTTTCTACAACTGTCATCCACTTGTCTTGTTTGTAAATTAAGGCATATACAATAAATCTATCAAACTCATTGGCAAAGACCATTCCTGAAAAATTAAATTTGAATTGTTCAAAGTTTTCTACAAGTGGTTTAGATGAACTTGCCCATGTTTCAATCAGTTCAGAAATTTCTTCAGGATAAGCCCACATGGAATATAATGCACTAATTTGATTTTTGTTGGGTTCTGCTGCACTATCTAACAATTGAAAATCTATCATGCCAACTTGTGGGTATGTTGAAAATGATTCATAAGAAAACTGTTCAAAATTGTCTTTAGAACGTATACTGCTGTTAACTGTATCTGGCTTTGAAAAATTTCTACAATAATAATCAAACAACAAAGATTTGTCATTATCACTTAAAAACTGAGTTTCAGGATAAGTCAATTCAAAATGACTTTGTGTTAATCCTGGTTTCTCATGCAATAAACGAGTCTCCCACTGCCTTAGATGATCTGGCAAAACCTTAATTTTCTCAATATTGTTTTGGTGATTGTGTTTCAGTTTAACATTAGGATGAGAACAGCTTCCTAAAATGATTTTTCTTCCACAAAAAAAGCAATACAACAAATAAACCTCAACTGTGTTTAACTCAAACACTGGTGGAAAAGATAATTTAAAATCATCAAGTGTTGAAATATCATAACCGTTGCATGTGCTCTCAATTAATATCAGCAGTTTATAAAGATTTCTTGGTATGACAGTTGGGTGAGGGAGTTGAAGTCTTTTTACTTCTACATCAATAAATGTATCTAGTAAATAAGACAAAATAAAAAATATGTATAAAAAACTTTTTAAAAATTTTAAAAAACAAAAAAATATGCATAAAAAAAATGTGTGAAAAGCAAATATTTTAAAAATTAAAAAAAAAAAAAAAAACTTGCAAAAACAAATACATAAAAGTTTCAATACTATTGTGGTATTATAAATATATTTGTGAATGAAATAAAATTAAAGATAAAAGATTTCTATAAAGTCAAAAATCATAATAACCATGATCTTTGTAATAAACCAAAAAAACCTTGTAATAAACCAAAAAAAATTAAAAAAATAAAAAAAACTCTTAAAATTAAAGTGAAAAAAAATTCTAGAAAAAATCAAAAGATTGAAAAATTATCGATAAGACAATTGGATTTAAACTCAAGTTAAGAAAACACTACAAACATTAAGAGTGTTAAAAGATTGTTAAAAAAAAAAGAATTAATTTCTTTGATGGATTGCTTTATGCTTTATGCATTAATGATTTAATGGTCTTCTATTCCATAAGTTCAGAAGAAACATGACATGATATAAGTTTAAGTAGAAACAGATTTTTCATATAACTATTGGCTAAACAATAGTTTTGTATGCAATTTTTGTTATGATGTTATTTTGCTTTGTAGTTTACCATGCCTATATACTATGCGTATATACTATGCCTAGAACTATGATTATCTGACTTAAGAAAAAGATTTAAAAAAAAAAAGCAAGAGAAAAGAAAAAAGAAAAAAAGACAAAGTTAAAATAGAAACAGGGTGCAAGTATATATTGTTTATCGAAATTTGTTTACAAAACAACTAAAGAAAATACAAAAAAATAATTTGTGTAAACAAAATGTACCATATAAAAAAAAAAAATTACATATATACGTAGTTATATATATACATATACATAGTTATATATATACATATATATATAGTTATACATACATACATACATATACATATATATATATATATATATATATATATATATATATATATATATATATATATATATATATATAGTTATATACATATATATAGTTATATACATATATATAGTTATATATATTTATATATATTTATATATATATATATGTATATATATTTATATATATATATATATATATATATATATATATATATATATATATATATATATATATATATATATATACACACACATATATAATTAATTTACAAATAAGTAAATTTTTATTACCTTGGTTTGGCAAATAAAAAAGAAGTTTCCATAAACTATAACAGTAATAGTAGCAATAAAGTGCATATAATAGTTTGTCTGTTGCATCTGACATCTGCAATAAATACTTTGTCTTAAAATTTTCAAATGAATTTATTTCACAGTTTGTGTCAATTACTAAAATATATTCAAGCATTTCAAAAGGATCAATCATTATGTCCAAAATGTCACCTGTTGACAAAATATAAAAAATTTATGTAAAAAATTGGGAAATAAATTCTGAACAAAAATCTTAAATATTTTAAAGATTAAAGAAAAATTAACAATAAAAAGTGTGTGAATGTATATATATATATATATATATATATATATATATATATATATATATATATATATATATATATGTATATATATATATATATATATATATATATATATATATATATATATATATATATATATATATATATATATATGTATACATACATATATGTATATATATATATGTGTATATATATATATGTGTATATATATATATATATATATATATATGTGTATATATATATGTATATATATATATATATATATATGTGTATATATATATATATATATATATATATATATATATATATATATATATATATATATATATATATATGTATATACATATATATCCACACACACACATTTAAATATTTGTTTAAATTCAAGCTAATGTTTTTAAATTTCACTTTATTAAAAAAACATCAAAATTATGTTAAAAAAAATGGAACCAAATAAAAAAAATATTCAAAACTTTTTCTTTATTATGAATAACTTTACTTGTCTAGAATCATAAGAATTATAACCATAAGAAATTAAGTGAGAAAAAAATTAAAATAGAATAACCAAACCTTCATAAGAATAAGTTTGTTTTAAATTTTCTTTTTTTACTTTTGAATTCCAAACATTTTTTATATTAATGTCAGCTCCGCTTATCATATGAACATCATTAGTGGTATCATCAGTTATCAGATTATTATATAAAGCCTGAGAATCTAACCAATCATAGCAAGCATGAGAATTCGACCAATCATATCCAGAATAATAAGAATACAATAAAAGTTTTTCCTCATCACTCAAAACTTGAACATCTGGAAAAGCATGCTCAAATTCATTTAAAGTAATATTCAGAGGTTTTTCATGAGCTAAACAAGTCTCCCAGTGGCTAAGGTGTTCTGGTAAAAATCCATTTGAAAAACTATCTTCTACATCTGGCAAAATAAATCCAAGATAAGTAAGGTAAGCAAAAGCAGAGGCATCATTTATTGCTAAATATATAATAGCTTTCCTTGCTTCATTAATTTCAATTTGCTCTTCCTGTTCAAGAAGATAATATGGATTCTTCGTTGGCACAAAAAATACCTGTTTGTTATCATCTAACAACACTTTCCATTTCCTTGAGATGAGCAAGTATACTAAAAACTTCTGGTACATTGTTAACTGATTTAAATTTGAATAGGTTTGTAAAAACTCATTAAACGTGCATATACTCTCTTTGCAAAATGCATTCAATATAATGAACCATTTACCAATTATAACAGGATCAGAGCGCATGTTTGCTACTTTTAGGAGTATTTTGTCAATTGATTCATTTAGAGCAAGATATGAAGAGTCTTCGATATTATACTCTTTTTCCTGATTTGCCAAAGTAGCAAACTGATTTTCAATATCTTCCTCTGATAAAACAGATTTGTGAACAATTTTGGAATTTTTCGAGACCATTTTCACTCGATACATTTGATTACACATTTCAGCCACAACAAACCATTTTTGTTTACGAAACAGATATAAATATACAAAATAAATTTCTTCTTCGCACAGGCAGCCACTGAAATTTTGCTTAAATTCTTCAAAACTATTTCCATTGTTTTGTTGGTTTTTTAATTTAATAATGTAACTTGCAACACGTTTAGCATCAACTGAAACAATACTTTTGTGACTCAAAGGAATTCTATATAAAAAGTTGTCTGGCTGCTCATATGTTAATTTAGATATATTAGATGAAACTTTTAACTCGTTTATTAACCAAAGATCTTTGTTACTAAATATATCATCACCTATTTTGTTTTTAAAATTTTTTGTTTCATACTTTATTAAAAAATCTTTTTTTTCATAAATTTCTCTTAAAGATTTCAAGTTTTTAATATTATGTTGCCTCTTTTTGAATTCATTTGTAAGTTTTGTAGCTAGTGATTTATTTACCTTGAAGTTTTGACTCAATACATCATCTTCAATAAACTCAACCTGCCTCCAAAAATCTACATAAAAGTTTTCTTCGTTTGTACAAGATTCATTTAATTCTTTAGATAAAACAGATGATGACAAAAGTTTAAGATAGTGGATAGATGATGAAAAATGTTTGTTTTGATCTTGTTCACTGTTCTGTGTTTGAAAATCATTAGATTTTGAAAATTCTTGAAATTTTAATGATTCATGAGATTTAGCTCTTGTTAAAAAAAGATCTGCACATAATCGTTTTTTAGATATGTTAACAACCTGATCAGAATCATTTAACTCTTTATTAAAAGATGAATCAAATGATATAACAGGACTAACAGAAACTGACTCAACATTTTGATGATCATTGTTGGAATCCAATTCTCTATGAGCAACAACCCATTGAGCAACTTTATCACTTGGATGAAATATTTTTTTATATTTTTTTGTATCATCTGGTTCTTTGTCTTCTATTCCAATTTTTGTTTGTTGGTTTAAAGCCATCTTATTTTTTTGTTCATATAATTTATCATTGCTTTCAATACTATTTTCACTTAAAAAGTCTGAACTTGATTCTGATTCATCACTTTGCTCATTGTTTGGAGAGGTGCAGTGAATTAGTTGGAAACCTAAAATAGATTGGAAAGATGAAGACCTTGATTCAATTCCTGTTTTTTCTAATAACTCTTTTTGATTTCCTTCATCTTTTTCATCATTCTCACTCACTTCAACAAGTTGATCATTTTTATTAGATTCATTAAAACTTGCTAACTTGATCTCTGGAGTCAAAGAGCTAGTAAGATCTTTGCTAATCTCTGGAGTCAAAGAGCTGGTATGATTGTCATTAATTAAGTTTTTGTAAGAAGACTGTTCGTAGTTAAGAACTGATGCATCATGCTTTTTAACTTCAAAATTAGCATCATTATCAGAAGAATCATTATTCGATCTGCAAGAATCAATATCATTATCCAATTCAAGTGAATCATCTGAATCTGTATCATCTTCTAACTTTAAAAGTGTGAAAAGTTCTTCAGCTGAAAATAAATTTTTGTTAAAAAAAAATCAAAAATTTAATTTTGAAGTACAATCAAAACAATATGAACAACAAAATGAATAACAATATGACACCTAGCAACAAATGAATAACAATATGACACCTAGCAACAAAATGAATAACAATATGACACCTAGCAACAAAATGAATAACAATATGACACCTAGCAACAAAATGAATAACAATATGACACCTAGCAACAAAATGAATAACAATATGACACCTAGCAACAAAATGAATAACAATATGACACCTAGCAACAAAATGAATAACAATATGACACCTAGCAACAAATGAATAACAATATGATACCTAGCAACAAAATGAATAACAATATGAACTAAAATGAATAACATTATTAACTAGCAACAAATTGAATAACATTATGAACTAGCAACAAAAAATATGACCTGGCAACAAAATGTTTTAAAACAACAATAATAATTAAAAAAAGAGTTACGAATATTTTGATCATATCGTGGTGATTCAGGAAGAAGACTTTGGACTTTTGCATTGTCTATGCTGTTAATTACATCTTGTAAAGCTACTAACCCATCATCATCATCGTTATTATTATTCTATTTAAAATATAGAACAAAATTTAAAAATAAAAATATTTTTTCTTATAATATCTTTCTATATAATATTTTATGCTTCCTATTAACTATTTTGTCAATGAAGAAAAAAAGAATGAAAAAACTTGTATCATTATGACAAACCTGCTTTTCTAACAATTTAAAGTCATCAAAAAAAAAATCTGGAACTTCTTCTTCAGGAACCAACTGCACATCAACAATTTCTTCAAGCTCAATTTCTTTTACTTTAAATTTATTTTTTTCTTTAAGAAATAAAGATTCATCAGATTTATTCAATTTTATTGAAGAATCAGTTGTGTTATTGAGTTCTTCGTTTAGCTCAGCGTTTATCTTGGATTGAATTTCATTTGATTTATTTTTATTTTCTTCTTTCCTTTTCAAAATATTACTTGAGTCATTTAAATCATTTGCAGCAAAGTTTTCACCAGTTTCAAAAGGCTTCACCAATCCAATATCATTAGTAAACATTAACTCATATGGCTTCATCATAGGAGATTTCATCATAGAAGATTTCATCATAGGAGATTTAACTTCAGGAATTTCATTTACTTGATTTTCCTAAGATTTTTTTTAAATAAAAATGAACTTTATAAAAAAAAAAAATTATTTTAATTCCATCATATCTAACTTAAACATATAAAAAGTAATACAAAAAGATATAATTCAGGGTGTCCACTCTGCTGGAAAAAAAATGGAAAAAATGTTTAGGGCTGTTTTTAAAAAAGATGATGGAAAAACTGGAAAATGTATTTTTTGAGCATCAAAGAACCAAAGAAAACCATAGATGCACAGAAAATACTTTTTAGTTTCTTTAACATGTTTTTCAAAAACAATTATACATGCTTACACACAAACAAAATATTTTAAAGTTAAACTTAAAGCAGTTGCTATAGAAAATTCATAGATATTCTTTATAGCAACTGCTTTAGAATTCATAGGTATCTTTTTCTAAGGACAGCTCTATCAGATTTTGAGTTACGTAATCCTCAAAAAAAAAAAAAAAAGCAGATCATACAACGACTATAAAACCAAGATCATAAAATTCAAATAAAACCCAGAACATAAAATAACATAAAAGAAGTTTGACAAGTCGGTTGAATGTTCTAGAAGCAGAATAAATAAAAAAACAAATACTACATTTACAGTAAACTGGAATAACAAATAATAACAAAAACATAAAAAAAATAGGACAGGTCAATTGAATGTTTCTAGAAGCAGAATAAATAATCAGTAAATAAAAAACAAATACATTTACAATAAACTAAAAAATAATAAATAGATAAATTTTCATGAGATTTTGAAAATATGTCTCTTTCTTTTTTAAAAAATACTTTCTTTTTTTAATTAATAATCCAACAAAAATCTGTTACCTTTCACATATAAAAGTGTAAAAATTACAAAGGTTTAAAAATTACAAATAACACATTTTCTCTAAAGATTAATTTAATATAAAAAAATCTTACATTGAAAATATCAGGTACCTTCCCAACATTAATTTTTTCTACAGAATTAATTCCTTCTTTAGAATCAACTTTATCTTTTGGAAAAATAGTATTATATTTACTAGCTGCAAGTTTATCTTTGTTTAATGCTACTTCATCTTTTAAAGGATACATTTGATTAAGTGACACTTGTTTTTTGATATAAGGTTCATTATTATTTAGATTATGGAAACCACTAACTGCAGAAGATTCTGTTTTGCATACAGAATTATGAACTAAAACAAAAAAATTTTAAATACAAAACTAATTAAATTAATTATTATAAGTTTCTAGAGATTTGAGTAGTATCATCAAACTGTGAATAGTAAATGGTCCCAGCCCTGGCCCTGACTAAAAATAGAACTTATTACAAACCCAGCCCTGACCCAGGCAAAACTATAAAATTTAGTAAGTGTTGATAGGCTAGGAAAATATTTATACTACTTTATTTATTATAAATTCATGCATACATTTACTGTTTATACAATACTGACAATATATATATATATATATATATATATATATATATATATATATATATATATATATATATATATATATACATACATACATATATATATATATATATATATATATATATATGTATATATTTATGTATGCTATGTATGTATGTATGTTATGTATGTATGTATGCTATGAATGTATGTATGTATGTATGTATGTATGTATGTATGTATGTATGTATGTATGTATGTATGTATGTATGTATGTATGTATGTATGTATGTGTGTGTATGTATGTGTGTATGTATGTATGTATGCATGTATATTTAAACTGATTCAAAGAGAATGTAAACAGTTAACTGAAGATTTACAAGGTTTAGATTGTATGATCAGGAAAACATGAAGGTAGAGAGTTTTGAGGTTTGTTGATGTGCAAGGAAATAAACTCGATGAATAAAAATTTTTATAGAATAGAATGACAGATACAATAAAAGGATCGCTTAAGCTTAGAAGATAAAGCAGATTCAGCTGCATTTACAATGTGCTATTGAATTTTGTCTGAGAGTTAGAGGGTTGTTGTTTGTCAATATAGAAATGTCAACAATAATGCGATACTTGTTAGTAGTAAATAATGGAGTTTTGTTGGAGTTAAAATCTACAAGCCCCACAATGTTAGAGAAAAGAGATCAAATTAAGTTATCAGCTGCTTCAGACCTAACAGCTGCTTGTTTTAAGGGATCAAAAAGTGAAAAAAAAGTGAAAAACTTTGAAGTGAAGACTTTTAGTCAAGACAAGAGTATTAAGTTGAGTTGTCATCAAATAGAAGTAAAATTGTCAGAAAGATTTTTATTGTAAAGAAGAAACAATACAGGAACAAAGATAGAACCTTGTTGTGCTTCTAAAGTTATAAACAATACAGGAACAAAGATAGAACCTTGTTGTGCTTCTAAAGTTATAAACAATACAGGAACAAAGATAGAACCTTGTTGTGCTTCTAAAGTTATAAACAATACAGGAACAAAGATAGAACCTTGTTGTGCTTCTAAAGTTATAAACAATACAGGAACAAAGATAGAACCTTGTTGTGCTTCTAAAGTTATAAACAATACAGGAACAAAGATAGAACCTTGTTGTGCTTCTAAAGTTATAAACAATAAAGGAACAAAGATAGAACCTTGTTGTGCTTCTAAAGTTATAAACAATAAAGGAACAAAGATAGAACCTTGTTGTGCTTCTAAAGTTATAAACAATACAGGAACAAAGAACCTTGTTGTGCTTCTAAAGTTATAAGAAATTAAAATGAGTGTAGGCATTCAAGAATGACTTTAATAATGTTAAAAAGAAATGATTTAATAATCTTAAAACTTTTATATAAAGAGACTAATACTAGAGAAAAGACTAATTGTAGGATAGTTGGAGAGGTGTTTTCTAGAGTTTTTAAATATTAAAACAATTTATTTATAAAATTCTAAAATTTAAGATAGGATTTAGCAAACTGAGAATAATGGAGCTTAGCATCATAAAAGAAGTTTCTACATGGACTTCTTTAAATATATTTTTTTTTAATTCTTTCATTTATTTTATTGATTTATTCTTGTAAAAAAGATTTAAAAAAATGATTACAGTTTTATATAGCAACTGCACAAGAGGGTGAAAAAGATGGAGTTGAATAAGGCTTGAATTAAAACTAAGAAGAAGGAATAAAAGCTTCCGTACCTGCATAGATCCAGAAGTTTAGGTAAGGGACATTAATGCATACATAATATTGATATATATGGATATAAAAACTTATGTTTGTTAGTTATATAGATGCTGGCATACAATATTTTTACATATTTACAAAAGACAAGAAAAAGAGCCATTATCTTAGGCAAAGATTAGAAAAAACATTGTATCGAACAACATTAGCCAGAGAAGATTAAAGTGGTTTAGGTATCAGCATGTAAAGAGGTAGCAGCTTTAGGAGAAAATGAAGATGATGATGATGATGATGATGATGATGATGATGATGATGATGATGATGATGATGATGATGATGATGATGAAGATGATGATGATGATAATCATGTTGGAAATGGTATTAAATATACAAATATATGGTCAAATGTCAACCCTAATCATTTACTAACTGAGAGTAGAATGATAAAACTGTGATTATTCATAGTTCTCTAATTTATTAAAGTTTATTTATTATATTTTATTATTTCCTATTATATTTGTTCCTTTTTTTCACTCCACAGACACAGCTTAAAGACTTAAACTACTAGCTGCAATCTTCATTATTTTTACCAGGACCTTGGAATCTTTAAAAGTCATAAGTTTAAGAAGTTTTGACAAGGGATAAAGAGCAGAACTTTAGGAGTTCTGCTCTTTATTACAAGGATAAAGCAAAGAACTTTAGCAGCTCTGGAATCTATTAGTTTAGAAGTCAGAACCTATTTGTAAACAAGTAACCAAGAAATCTAAGACTTAATTAGTTAAGAAATCAAAACTTTAACAGATTATGATTCTAAATTTTCTAAATTTTTTATTCTTTTAAACATGAATATTTTTGAAATTAAATTCATGTTCATCCATCATCAGGCTCACCCACCATCAATTAAATTCATGTTCACTAGCATCAATAAGTTTGTGTTTAATAGCAAAAGTTTAGTAAGAATGGAAAATCCACTAGCATTTATATAATTAATTTAAAAACAAATATTTTTATCTTATAATAAAAATAACATACATAATAACAATATACCAAAACAAATAAAAATTTTTGTTACCTTTTGTTTGATTATCTAATTTTAATACTGTTTTATTGTCATTATTTGCATAAATCATAACAGATGGAGAATTGCATTCATTCTTAGTATCACAAATAGGTTTTGTAGAACTTTGGTTGAAATCTAAAAGACTACTTTGCTTACGAGCAGGTTGTTCATTTGGTGTTAGTTTAACAACAGAAATAATTTCAAACTTACTTGAAGGATCTTGTTCACTTAATGCTTCTTTTTTCGGCTTTAAATTCATAGAATAATAAGAATATAAAATTATAAACATTGAATAACATTTAAACATATAACATAAAATAATATAAAATGAAAATAATAAAATATAATAATAATTGTTCTATGAAATACAAAATGACAATTAAACTATAAATGTTCATAGATGAAAAAGAAAAAATTTAAACCTGCTGATCAAAAGTATCAAATGAATCATTTTGAAGTTGCACCTCTGGCATCAACATAACATCAACTATTTCTTCAAATTCAATCTCTTTGGTTTGAATTTTTTTGAACAGACTATTACTGTGCAAATCAAATGAATTATTTTTTAACACTCCTTTGTTAACCATCAATTTACTATTCTTTTCATTATCAAATTTCTTATTGGCAACATCTAAGTCTTGTTTTTCTGGTACAGATTTATCAGGTAATATAAACTCAGATTGAATTCCATTCATAGAATTTTTACTTATATACTTATCTTTTATCTTAAAGCCATTGAGAGAAACCACACTTTCATTTGGTCTAGTTATAGAAAAGTTATCTGCAGGTTCAATTGGTTTTATAATTCCATCAACTTCCGAATCTTGAGCATTTTCCTATAATTAATTGAGAACAAAGTTGTTGAAAACAAAGTGGACAAAATAATAGTTGTATTTAACAAAATAGTTATTTATAATAAAAACCTTCTTTCATCTTAAACATAAATTAATAATATTTTACATAATTTTGGTACAAATGTTGAGTATGGAAATTATAACACTGATTGATAGAATTCTAAGCTACAACATTGGTTGTTCAAATTACTGTGGGATTTCCATGAGTTTTATATTTAGATCTGTTCAAATCAAAGATAATTTAAATTTAAGAGTTTCTGCCAGGACACAGCCAGAACACAGGCAGCTATTAGAACGCAAATTTTATCCTTTTAAAAAAAGACAGGTTGTTACAAGAAAGCATTTTACAAAAGTATATATTGTTTTGCTTTAAAATGGCAGAACATTTTGTATTATGAAAATGGCAGAACATTTTGTATTATTTGGGTCAAGGAAATGCAGGGTATACATACGAAAGCTAACCAACTTTGCCTAAAAACCACAATACACTATAAATGTTGTTTAGCATGGTGGATCAAAATTAAATATTTGGGGTTGTTTTTCCTATTAAAGCATAGCACCCATCTATCATATTAATGGATTTATGGATTATTTATCGAGAACTTTTACAAAACAACATATTTCCTTATGCAGAAAAAGATGAACCACTTAAATGGGTCTTCATACAAGAGAATGATCCAAAACATACCAATCATAGGGTAAAAAACTGGTTTGTGGAGGAGGGAGTTGAATTTATGGATTGGCCTTCGCAGTCACCAGATCTTAATTCCAATGAAAACCTTTGGACCAATGTCAAAGAAGCAGTTTCTAAAGAAAAACCCAGAAATCAGTAGAAATTATGGATTGTTGTTCAAAATGCCTGGAAATTTTTTACAAGATTGCAGATGACTCCATAAAAAATTGGTGCAAAACTGTGATTCAAATTCAGAGACATGCGATTAAATAATAATACTTTTTTATATCGTTTTCTAATTTATTAACAGTAATTATCTCTTAAACTATTTAATTTTTTTTTCCCATTATAATTCACTCCTAACAAGGCTGCAAGCAACCACTATTAAGTTGGGAGTTATTAGGAAAAAAAGGATAAAGTTATAGAGCAAGGAAAGGGTTGACAGAAGACTTAAAAAGTTTAAGGTTGTACGGAGTTGTGAGTCAGAAAAACATAAAGATGGGAGAGAGCTGCAAAGCATTGATATGCGGAGAAAAAAACTAGACAAATCAAAAGTTTTTGGAGCATGCAAGTTTTTGGGACAGATACAGTAAAAAAATAAAACTTTGATGAATGACAAGTCAACCAAGAATGAGTTTTATTGATGGAACTAGAGATGATAGGGAGATGAACTGAGAGATGATAGAGATGATAGCTCTTTTGAGCAGCAACCATGGTAGTATTTGTAGAAAAGAGAAAGAGATGAAGACTTTTCGACGATGGGAAAGAGTCTCAAGCTTAGCAGAATGACCGAGTCCAACTATGTTTACAATGCATTTTTGGACCTTGCCTAGAAGAGAAAGAGCATCATTAGAAGAACCAGTCCAAATATGACAACAGTATTCCATACAGGGACAAATAAGAGATTTGTAGAGATAGAGAATGAAATCAGTAGTAAGAAAATGGAAAACACGATAAAGAGAAGCAAACATAGCAGTTTCTAATTTAGCAATCGATTGTGTATATGGTTTCCATGGACCTTTCATGGAAACCATATAGTAAGTAACAATAACTTTCATGGAAACCATAAGTAGTAAACAATAATCCAAGAAGACATAGAGAAGAAGACTCAGTGAGAGGGTTGCTATTCATTAGTATAAGAATGTCAACCATATTTCAGCAATTGTTTGCAGTAAATAACTGAGTTTTGTTGGAGTTAAAATTTACGAGCCATTGTTAGCCCCGATCTGTTACAGAAGTGAGATCAGATTCAAGATCAGCTCTGCCTGCTCTAAGCCATTAAGACCTTTTGTCAAGACAGGAGTTAAAAGTTGAGTCATCAGCAAAAAGAG
This sequence comes from Hydra vulgaris, assembly GCF_038396675.1. Lineage (NCBI taxonomy): Eukaryota > Metazoa > Cnidaria > Hydrozoa > Anthoathecata > Hydridae > Hydra > Hydra vulgaris. The sequence continues at coordinate 37,378,464 of NC_088926.1, forward strand.
CTACTTTAGATAAAAGGTTGTTGGGAGGATCATTAATGTAAATAAGAAACAAAACTGGACCAAGGATAAAACCTTAAGGTACCCCAAAAGTTACTGGAAATGAAGAGTGTTGGCCTTTGAGGACAACTTTAGTAAAGGGGTTAGAAAGAAAAGATTTGATAATCTCAAAAACTTTCCCAGATAGACCATATGAGGCAGACTTATGCAGAAGATCAGCATGCCAAACTTTGTCCAAAGTTTTAGATATGTCAAGAGCATTAGCTCTAGCCTTACTTAAATTCATGTTCATCCATCATCAGGTTCACCCACCATCAATTAAATTCATGTTCACTAGCATCAATAAGTTTATGTTTAATAGCAAAAGTTTAGTAAGAATGGAAAATCCACTAGCATTTATATAATTAATTATGCTGTTTTTTAACAAAACTGGTTATTTGAACTTATCAAGTTTATTTGAACTTATCTTATTTAAAATAATTGTTAAAAAATTTTTAGAAAATCTTCAATTACAAACTTTTTTTTACCATAAAGATGCTCACAAAAACGTAACAATGAATAAACATATTTTACAATATTGCAGATGACTCCATAAAAAATTGGTGCAAAACTGTGATTCAAATTTAGAGACATGCGATTAAATAATAATACTTACTGCCTCCATCTAATGCTTGATAAAATCTATCACAACAGTTAGCAAGTCAGACGTAGTGCGAGAAGATCGAAAACCGTATTGATTGTCTGACAGTAAGTTATTTTGCTCAAGATGGGATGTAAGAAATTTGTTGATCAAAGACTCAAACACCTTGCTATTAGCACATAGAAGACTGATCGGACAATAGTTGGAGGGGTCAGAATGTTCTCTGGAGTTTTTAAAAGATGGAACAACAGATACCATTTTCCAGCAAGTAGGAAAATAAGACTCAGTGCTTGCACTTGTTAAACATTTTGGAGAAAAAAAAACTGAAGAGAGTTCTGGAGAACAATTTTGTAAGACTGTGGTTAGTAATGTTGTCAGGACCAAAAGCCATAGAAGAGCTTAATTTACATATGACTTAAGCAACAGAAGCCGGAGTGACTTGAATATCTAATAATGGGTTTGCCTGTTTAATTGGATTAGAAGAAAGAGAATGGCCATAAGATTCAAGAGCCGAATTTAAAAGGAAGTTCTTTGCAAATAGTTCTGCCTTATCCTTGAGTAATGATAAGATCAGTCCCATGAATGAGAAATGTAACGTAAGACCCACCCTTGTTAATGATGCTGTTAAAGATTTTTCAAAAATCTCGAGAGCCTAACAACTGAGATAAGATGCAAGATTTAGTGAACTGAGAATAATGGAGCTTAGCATCAGACAGCACCTTTTTACATGGTTTCTTGCAATAATAAAAAGTCATTTCTCAGGAGAGTATTTCTTTTGAAAAAAGTGATTGCAATTAAATATAACAGCTGCATGGTGAAAACCAAGGAATAAAAGCTTCTGTTCCTGCCTGAATGCAAGACATTACGTAGGAGGCGCATTTATTATTTATTTATAGGCGCTGAGAGTAAAAAGACATCAGCCCAAGGACCGTCACAAAGAAAATCACAAAAAAAATCCCAGTCAGCTTTTGGGTAGTAGTAAGTACTACAATGATAGGGTGAGTCGGAAAAAGAAGATGAGATAAAAGATTAATAGAGATTATTGCATAGGCAAAACCAGCTAAATGAGAAAAGGGAGAAACTGAAAACAAGCTAGGATCAGAGACACAACATAAATCAAGAGTGAATGTAAATGATTAGGGTTGTCATGAAACAGGTCACAAAGTTAACTATCTGAGTAATAGATTGAGAAATGCAGAAGTTATAGACTTTAGTGCAAGGTGGGTCAGTGGCGTTAGAGCCAAACCATTCAGTGCGATGAGCATTACCAACAATAAGTCACCAATACCAACAATATTGGCAGAGGGAGAAAGAGAGATGGCATGGTCAATTTAATAAGAAATTACATCTAAAAGAATTTTGCTTGTTATAAAACATTTACATATAGTCAGAGTTCTTCAATTTCAGAATAAGGTAGGAAAAATAAAAATAAATATAGAAATGAAAAGAAATAAGTGTTTATATCTTTAAACTTTAAAAAGTATAGAAATAAAAGTAAATAAAAAGAATAGAAATAGAGAATCTTTTTTTTTTTTAATCTTTAATTTAACAAGGCTGCAACCCATTTAGAAACATTCATTTTCTTTTAGAGAGAACATTGTAAAAAAGGTTTGGTATTGAGTATGTAAGTAGTAGTAGGTGAACCAATCCAATGGAACGGTTATAACAAAAGATTAAAAAAAAATATTTTACTGAAAACTGAATTCAAGATTGGATACAATTGGTTACAATAAAGAAATGACTTAAAAATGAATTTGTAAATATATTTAAGACTGTATTTAATACCGGATTCCAAATTAAATTGTTGATTTAAGATTATAAAATTAGATTCAAAATTAAATTCAGATTCAATTTGATCAGAAAATTTTACATGTTGGTGATTATAATTTTATAATTTGATATAAAACTAGTAAGGGTGAATAATGATATGAAACAAAGTTAAAGTTTAAAAATTAAAATTATACATACCATAGAGACAAAATAAGACATACTGGGCACATAAGGTAGGTAATGTTGTAGAAAAGGCACAAATAAAGATCAATTGATATACAAAATGTGGATAATGCAATTAAATATTTTTTTAAAAATCAAACAAAGCTTTTGGATTAGTAAGTTACTTGTTTTGAAATCTCAAAATGGGTAACATATTTCAACAAATTTTCAACTCACTGTAAATTTTTTTAGGTTGCCATAGCAATTTAAATTTGCGTTGAAAAGAAAAAGGTATTAATTAAGTCAATAGCTGACTTCAATAAAGTTGTTGACAAACGAATGTTATGTATGCCTTCAAGTTTTTCTTTTTGCTTGAATATTTAATGTGTTCACAAAAATACAGTGTTAATAATATTTGTCAATTAAAAGTGATTTATCAAGTCTTTTCAAAGTGATGCAATAAAAGTAATGTCTTGAAGAAGTGATGTTAGGATTTATATAGCAAAATTCATAACTTTACTGAATTTCAGTTACTTAGTTGCTGAATTTCAGTTACTTAGTTACTGAATTTCAGTTACTTAGTTACTGAATTTCAGTTACTCAGTTACTGAATTTCAGTTACTCAGTTACTGAATTTCAGTTACTCAGTTACTGAATTTCAGTTACTCAGTTACTGAATTTCAGTTACTCAGTTACTGAATTTCAGTTACTCAGTTACTGAATTTCAGTTACTCAGTTACTGAATTTCAGTTACTCAGTTACTGAATTTCAGTTACTCAGTTACTGAATTTCAGTTACTCAGTTACTGAATTTCAGTTACTCAGTTACTGAATTTCAGTTACTCAGTTACTGAATTTCAGTTACTCAGTTACTGAATTTCAGTTACTCAGTTACTGAATTTCAGTTACTCAGTTACTGAATTTCAGTTACTCAGTTACTGAATTTCAGTTACTCAGTTACTGAATTTCAGTTACTCAGTTACTGAATTTCAGTTACTCAGTTACTGAATTTCAGTTACTCAGTTACTGAATTTCAGTTACTCAGTTACTGAATTTCAGTTACTCAGTTACTGAATTTCAGTTACTCAGTTACTGAATTTCAGTTACTCAGTTACTGAATTTCAGTTACTCAGTTACTGAATTTCAGTTACTCAGTTACTGAATTTCAGTTACTTAGTTACTGAATTTCAGTTACTTAGTTAATGAATTTCAGTTACTTAGTTATTGAATTTTAGTTATTTAGTTAATGAATTTGGTTAAGGTACTGTTAAGTTACAAAATCTATTAAAAATTATTATCATAAATAATATTTATTAAATCATAAACAGTGTATCTTATTTGTCACATTTTTATTTAAAAAAAATTTTACTTTGAAAAATTCAGAAATCTTTAGTTTTTCATCTTTTGTTTTATTTTCAGGAGAAAGAACATCTTCGGATAAATTAAACTCATCTTTAAAAGAACCAACTGCATTATTGGCAGCAAAAGTTTTATCTTTCAAATCAACAACTTTTTTAGTATCATGAGACAGTTTAGTAAGACCAACCTTTGATAAATAAACAATTTGTTCATTCTGATGATCAATAACTTTATGGAGGTCATTAGAAAACTTTTCTTCTGTTTTTGTTTCGATACTAACTAAAACATTCTCTGATTCAACATCTTTTAAACAAAACTTTTCACCTAAGACTTCTTTGTTTCTCTGAAATTAAATTTTGAAATATTTATAATTAAATATTTAAAATATAACATAATATTTACATTAACACCAACAAACTTACATTAAATAATTTTTTTTTTCAATTTTAATTCACCTCCCTGAGGCCATGAAGTCAAGGAGGCTACTTTAGTTTTGGTAACAAACCTCTCTCAACTATATAACTCTGAAACATGAACCTTGACAAACTAAGACGCTGCGCAGAGAAACAAGTTGAGAGCAGTACTACCAGAAACGTGGTGGAGAATTGAACTAGGAATTTTCGCTTATGAGGCAAGCGCTCTACCACTACACCACTACCGCATAAATACCAAAAAATTTATATTACATAAGCACAAATGTTACATAATCAGTTTAATTCATCAAAAATAAAAAAATTTAAAAAAATGTAAACCTCCTTATCCTTAGAAGTAAATGAATTATCAGGGCTTTGTTCCTCTGGCAATAACTGAACATCAAGTATCTCTTTAAACTCAATCTCTTTTGCCTGAATTTTCTTTACCAAACTATTACTATGCATATCAAAAGAGATATCAGATTTATTTTTATTTGTAGAACTCTTGTTAATATCAACCATGCTTTTCTTTTGATCTTCGTTTATGTTATTTATATCAACCATGCTTTTCTTCTGATCTTCATTTATGTTTTTGATATTTGAGATTTGTTTCTCTGGTACAACAGATAAAATCAAATCAGATTGAATTCTACTTAAAGAAATATTTTTACTAAATTCTTCATCTTTCAGCTCAAAACTACTAAGTTGGTAGTTTACAGCACATTCATTTTTTTCTTGTGTATCTTCTGGATTTGAATTATACTCAGTTTTAAATCTTTTAATAGTCAAGTTTTCCATAGATTTAAAAGGACTTAAATATCCATCTTTGTATGAAAAGGTCAGTTCAGAAATTTTACCTGGTTTTGTCTTCAAAGTTTCATCTGTTTTATCTTTTATTGGAATCTTTGAATCTGGAATTTCCTATGATCAGGTCATATTTTTCAATTTAGTTGTTCAAAAATACTTAGAAAACAAACAAACTATTATTTATGCTAGTATAAGTTATTGAACAACTATAAAATTATCATATAATAATTGAATTATACAAATATACAGTTAAATAGAATAATAGAATTGTATAATTATAAAATAAATGGATGTTTGCAAACATTACCATTAAAAATTAATATAACATCAACCCTTTATTTTAATAATATAAAGGGTTGATGTTATATAAATTTTTTTGATTATTTATAAAATAAACTTTATAAATAATCAAAAAAATTTTAATAGTGTAAGAATAAAACCTGTCAACATTATTGAGAATATTTCAAAAAATTGTCTTAATATTTCAAAACTGAATAAAAAAAAAATCAAAGCAAAAAATTTTATTTCATAAGCAGTATGTCAAAGTTAATAAGGTAATAAATCTGCCTTTCACCATATTTTTAAGTTATATTGAACCAATTTAACAGTGATAACTATCAATGGAAGTATTATCTACGTTTTTTTGTCTATTTATTTATTTACAATGCTATTTAACCAGTTGAAGTCGTTTTTTATTGGTTATGTTAGATATTTTTTATTCTTTATTTACAAACTCTTGAACTATAATTAGTTTTCAACAGACCGTATTTTCTGATTAACACTTATTCCCAAGAGATTAATTAAAACCTAAAAATAGATTGCTACAAAAACATTACAAATCAAAATAAAAATTAAGCAACTTATTTCAATAATGATTGTTATTGGTTATAACAATAAAATATTTTACTAAAAAACATTAAAAAACATATTTTTCTAAAAAGAAATTGTTTCCTAAATCAACAACAACCTAAACAGTAATTATCCTATAAAATTCAACTTTTTACCATATAATTGTCTACTAAGTGTGATACAATTATACTCACACTCATGGATAGACTCAATATTGCTGAAGAATGGATAACTAAACTGAATCTAGAACTTCACACTCTTAAAACAACTCCAACACCTACCACAGCTGGAAACACCATTGCTTGGAACATTGTAGTCGCCAAGGGTTTAAAAACAACACCAAAAGACCAAGAACAAATGCATATTATCAACACAATAGCCCTTGAATCAAAACAGCAAGAAAACAAAGCTAAGAACATAATTATATGTGGTGCCCTAATCTTCCAGTACCAATCCATCAATTGCAAAAGCTCAGGACAGAACTGAAGTAGAAAAAATATTTTCATTATTGGGGACAGACAAGTCTTTAATTGTAAATCATTTCCATCCCAATGTAAGGACCCCTGAACTACCCAGTCCAATAGTAGTAATCCTTTAGGATGAATCAGCTAGAAACAGAGTACTTAAACAAGCCTCCGCCTTTTTTCGCGTAACCAACAACAGAGTAGATCACAGTTCCCTATTCATCAACCTTGATATGACTTTGAATAAACAAAACCAGGCTTACCGCTTCAGAAATAAATGCAAAAAACATAATTCCGCTCTTAGTCCAACCACTACAACAATTAATGTTATTCGAGGTAACACAATAAAAGAAATAACTAGACATCATTAGCCACCAATGTCAATCAAAAACCAACTAGCAACACCTCCAACAACATATTTATCAATCCAGAATATTCCAATAAAGCATTCCATCCCATCTATATAAATCATTATTAATCCTTTGAAACATAATTCTATGGAAGAAAATGTAAGCGGACAACTAAATAAAATCATTAATTGTGTGCATACTTCAATGCAAAATCACTTAACAATAAACTTCATCATTTACATAATCTTCTCCGAAACGGCAATTTCAATGTTATTCTCATCACAAAAACCTGGCTTAACAACAAAACTCCAAACTCACTACTGTTAAATGGAAATAATTTCCAAATATTTTGACATGATCCTAACGGCAATGGTGGTGGCTCACTCATATTAGTGCGAAGTAACATCCATTCTGTAAAAATTAATTTTGATGTTCCTGAAGAACTTGTAGATACTGAAATTACTTGTGTAGATGCATGTGTCTTCTCTAGTCTCGAAAAATTACGCATTTCATGCATTTACCACCCCCCATGTGCAGCCTCATGTTTTTTGAAAACCTTATGTAAGATGTAAAATTTCATCAACTTGTTATCATACTAGTATAGTATCAGGCGATTTTAATCTACCACTCATTGATTGGTCAATACTTATTAGCCTAGGCAATTCTTGTCACAATTTGTTCATAGAAATTTATAAGGTGAGCGCCCTAACCCAGCTGGTATCAAACTGTACCCAATCAAACAACATTTTGGATCTTATATAACCCAATGATAAAATCAATGTATACAATGTAGTAACTACAGCCCCTATCACCAGTACATGCGACCATTGTACCATTCTCTTTAATTGCAATTTGGGAACCTTAATTTTACTCTTTTATCAATTCAAAATCCAAGCGTTACCATTCTGTTGCACCACTTGCAAATTCTGATGGTTTCTTTTGTTTAGACGATTGTAAAAAAATACATATTTTGAACGACTTTTTTGCCTCTGTCTTCATCATTGACAACGGTGTTAGTCCTCCATTTGATTTTCCATCCCATCAAAACTCTTTGAGTAACGTATTATTTCCATATGATTCTCTCGATTCATTACTACAAAAACTCCCAGCAAAGTTTTCCAAATTTCCGGATGGTTACCCTCCAATATTTTTAAAATCAATTGCAACTACCATTGCCATTCCTCTTTCTATTTTGTTCGAAATGTCAATGACCACTAATGCTATACCTAAAATTTGAAGGGTTGCTTTTCTTAACAATAGTTAAGAAAAGCAACCCTTCTCTACCAACCAACTGCAGACCTATTTCAATGACCTGTATCATTAGCAAAGTTATGGAATCAATCATTGCTAAAACCATACAAAACTATTTCTTAGAAAATAACTCTTTTTCTCAAAATCAATTCAGTTTTATAAATCACAGATCCACATGTTCACAAATGCTGCCAACTTTAAACGAATGGACCACTGCCGTAAATAACAAAAAAATAGTTGAAATCATCTATATTGATTTTTAAAAATTTTTGACTTAGTAACTCATCCTAAACTAATGTTCAAATTGCAATACTATGGAAATAAATACAAACTATTTAATTGGATTAAAAATTTTGTAACTTATTGCTTTCAATGCGTGTGTGTGTGTTCGTACCTCATATTCTGAAAACACTCCAGTTAAGTGTGGAATACCACAAGGAACTGTACTAGGACCTATATTGTTCTTAATATTTACTAACGACATTTTTTATGGCACTGATGGAGATTGAGGCATTAAGCTATTTGCAGATGATATTAAGTTGTACCAATCGAGAAATGATTACAACAACATTGATCTTGTAAACACTTTTTAAAAAATCTTGGCATTGTCCAATGATTGGCAACTAAAAATAGCAACCAACAAATGTTTTCATTTATGCTACGGAAGATATAATATACCTACTCATCCTTATTCATTAAACTCCGTTATCAATATTGAAACTGTTTATTCAATACTGGATAATTTAATCACTATGTCCTTTGAGACAAAGTTCTCTAATCACTGCTCTCGTATTTCAAGCATAGCATACTCTCGCATTTACTTACTTTTAAAATCCTTTGTCTCTAACAATTCTCAACTTTTGTTAAAAGTTTACAAAGTTTATCTGCTGCCTGTATTAGAATCTTGCACCCCAATCTGGAGCCCTCATCTTTTAAAAGATACAACTTGCATAGAAAAAGTTCAAAAATATTTTACCAGAATTGTCTTCAAAAGCTGTCATATTACATACACTGATTACTTATCAAGACTTATTATTTTCCAACTAGAATCTCTTGAGTATCGTAGAGTTAAATTTGATCTTTATATGACTTATAAAATTGTACATAATCTTGTTGATTTACCATTTTCAGATTTTTTTACTTTTTTTAATTCGAAATATTTTACTTGAAGTCGTTCACAAAAGTTTACTCCACATAATAAATATATTAATGATACTAGAAGATTTTTTTACAGCGAAATAATCATTACAGTATAGAACTCACTTCCTGACCACATAGTGATCTCGCCCTCACTGTCAGCATTCAATTTGAATTTAAAAAAGAATGATTTAAATTTTCACGCAATCTACTAACTTGGTTTTTTCACATTTACTCATATTGAATTTTCTTTTTTTTTTTTTTTTGTGTTACATAAGAGTAATATAGTAATTTCCTGTCTCACCATTTTGTATTTTGTACATTTTTCAAATATAAATAAATAAATAAAGTTGTTCCAATTATATTTATGAAAAAACTTACTTGGAAAATTTTAGGAATATCTAGTTTTTCAACTTTTGTTTCATTTTCAGAAGAAAAAACATTTTTGGATGCTGCTCCATATTGACTATGTGCAACTTCATTTATGGAAGTACCAGCAATATCTTTAAGAGGTTTGTTCATGGTTTGATCATCAATTTTCGAATCAGCAAGTTTATCTTTAAGAGAAGGATTAGTATCATGATTGTGAAAATTGATGATGATGATAATAATGATTATGATGATGATGATGATGATGTTGATGATGATGATGATGATGATGATGATGATGATGATGATGATGATGATGATGATGATGATGATGATGATGATGATGATGATGATGACAATGATGATGACAATGATGATGACAATGGTGATGATGATCTTTAAAAAAAAAATTATTAAAAAATCAAGTTTTAATTTCAAGCATCAAGCTCTTACCTTTAGTTTCTTTTTTAATAATCGAACATGGATGAACATTATCATTAACTTTTTTGAGATCTTTAAGCCCATTATCTGTTAACTTAATGGCTGTAAAACTACTAGATTCTTTTATAGATGTTTCATTTGCATCTTTGTTCATCTTAAATTAGTTTTAGTAAAAAAATTGAAACATTAAAACAGTTATAATACAACAAAGTCAATTTTATTTCTAAAATAAAACTAAAATTTTATTTTTGAAATTAAAAAAAAAAAATTTTTTAAATACAAACCTCCTCATCCATTGAAGTAAATGAATGATCAGGAATTTGTTCCTCTGGCAATAACTGAACATCAACTATCTCTTCAAATTCAATCTCATTTTTCTGAATTTTTTTTACTAAATTATTACTATGCAAATCAAAAGAGATATTTTTTTTCAGAGGATTTTTGTTGATATCCACCGTGCTTTTTTGATCTTCATTTATGTTATTTATTTCAACCATGCTTTTTTTCTGATCTTCATTTATGTTATTGAGATTTGAGATTTGTTTTTCTGGTACAATTGGTAACATTAAATCAGACTGAGTTGTACTTGAAGAAATAATTTTACTAAACCTTTTACCGTTTGGCTTGAAATGGTTTAAATAGTTAACTTCATTTTTGTTTTGTGTATTTTCTGGATTTGATTTAAACTCAGTTTTTATAGTCAAGGTCTCTGTAAGATCTGTAGGATCAATTGGTTTCAAAAATCCATCTTCGTTTGAAAAAGTTAGTTCAAAAATTTTACCTGTACTTTCTTTCAATTTATTTTTTGTGGGAGTCTTTAAATCTTTTTGATTTTCCTATGATGAATTAAAAACAAATAACTTATAACACAAAAAAATTTTTAAGAATTCTCAAAGAGTATTTAATTATAATGCAATGTTACAGTTGAAATATTTTTGATTACATACAGTATTGGACAAAACAAGTGCAACCAAACAACGCTAATTTAGTTTCTTTATATAAAAGTGCTGCATTTTTTCAATTTAGAGAAATAACTATATAATTGTTTAGAGACTAAGTTCTTCAAGTTTTATTCATCACTAAGTTCATTATTTGTACACAAAAATTAATAAATTTAACAAAAGTATTAAAAAAAGTTGATTTCCTTCTGGACAAAACAAGTGCAACTCGACAAAATGTTGACCAAGCTGTATTTCCCTATCAATATTTCGTGGCGAACCCTTTGTTGTTGATCACATCCTTGCATCTTCGAGGCATAGATTCGATCTGGTGATCAATGAAACTTTGTGGAATTGCTGCCCAGGCCTTTTGGGTTTGTTCAAACAGTTGATCCTTATTACGAACACCTTCACAATTAATTCTGCGGTTGACGATCTCCCACAGGTTCTCGATAGGGTTGAGATCCGGAGATTGAGGCACCCAATCCATCACCGATAGGTTGTTGTCTTGAAACCACTGCTTGACTACTTTTGCAGTGTGTTACGGATCATTGTCTTGCTGAAAAACCCATTTTATTGGCATATTCCATTCAGCATGAGGTAACATAACATCTTTCAGGATATTTTTATACATGAAACGGTCCATTATTCCATCGTTTCGATGTATTGGACCTAGACCGTTAGCAGAAAAACACCCCTAGACCATTACATTACCTCCACCATGCTTCACGGTCTTCTGGCAGTAACGTAAATCGAGGCGTTTTCTAGCTGGTCGACATGCACGGCAAATGCCATTGCTCCCAATGATGTTGAACTTTGATTCATCACTGAACAGGACAGTTCGCCATTTCTGCACATTCCATTCAATATGAGATGTAGCAAAAAGGAGTCGTTTCTTCTAGTTTTTTAGTGAAAGCAGCGGTTTCTTTGCAGGGCGTCGAGAAAACAATCCGGCTTCAACAGCACGTCGTCTGATTGTTCGGTCCGATACAGGCAGCTCTAATTGCTTTTGTATCTCGACTGATGATATCCAGGGATCCTTCTTGACGGATCTGACGATCATAGAATCCTCTCTAGAAGTGGTGAACGCGGTCTTCCACATTTGTTATTTGCTGCCAACTTCCCCTTAGAACGATATTTAGAACATAGTCTTGATACAGTCCTTTTTTTCACGCGATATTTATCACAAGTACTTTTTTGTGACATTCCACTAACGTAATCGCCAATAATTTTCTTAGTTCCAATCCAAGACTGGCGGGAACCATTTTTGCACTTGAAGTCATAAAAATAATAAAAATAAATAATCACGCTTCTCAAGGCTTACCGTGTTACATTTACCTTGTGATGATACAATAATGCTCTGTGAAACACAACGTCTTGGTTGGATGTGGAATGTATTGATGTAATGAAGCACTTGTTGTATTTCACTTCTTGTATTGATGTTCTTCGATAAAACAATTTAATAAAACTCGCTTCGATAAACTGTCTTAATAATTCTGGCATATTGATTTCCATATACTGACTGAATTAAATGTCGATTTACATGTCCCTTATATAGTAAAATGAACCTGAGTGAACCTGTTCTGGAAGATTCTAGATGCTTCTTTTCGATGCTTCTGGAAGCTTCTGGATGCATCTGGATGCTTCTGAATGTTTCTGGATGCTACTGGATGCTTCCAGATGCTTCTTCTGGAAACTTCTGGAAGCTTCTGCATGCTTCTGGAAACTTCTGGAAACTTCTGGATACTTCCTTTAATTATTAAAAAACTTCCGTGACGTTGACACGGACCAGACTTAAGAAAATGTAACAAACCAAAAAAGTTGCACTTGTTTTGTCCGCTGCAAAATGGCACTTGTCAACAAAATTCTGCCTGTGTGCTGTCACCTGATTGCTCTTGTCATGGCATGCTATGACTCCAGACTCTTGAACTGTTTGCTGTGGTAGTATAATTCGTTTCGCTTTTAAGACATGTAAAATTAGGAACACTTTTTAGCATTGTTCGATGTTGGTTGCAAATGTTTTGTCCAATACTGTATGTAAACATGCAACAAGCAGAGGCTTAACTAATAACATAAAAGTTAATTCTTAAAACTTTTAGATTATGACCATATAGGCTAAAATTCTTACAACATTCAACTTTACAAAAAAACAGTTGTTTAATATTTAATATACATATATATATATATATATATATATATATATATATATATATGTATACATATATATACATATATATATATATGTATACATATATATATATATATATATATATATATATATATATATATATATATATATATATATATATATATATATATATATATATATATATATATATATATATATACATATACATATATATAAGGTAAAACTACTTGGTATAACAATTGATAAAAATTTAAAGTTTGGGGAACACATTAAACAGTTACGCAGTAAAGCTAATGGTAAATGTTTTGCTCTTTTGACCATTCTTTTATGAGCTTCCGCTTAGCACCTCTTCAATCTATCATTTCTTTCTTTATTCTTTATCATTCTCCTTCTTCTCATCAATGCAATCTTTTAGATATAATTTCTGATCAAATTGAGGATGCCCTTTCTCTTTACACCTCTGCCAATACTGTTGTTATTTATGAATTTAATGCTCATCACACTGAATGGGTTGGCTATAATGGCGCTGACCCTGCTGGCACTAAAGCTTAAATTCCAGAATATCTGAATCTCTTACTTAGATAGTTAACTTTGTGATTCGTTTTTCAGATAACCCTAATAACTTATCTTCTCTCCTTGATTTGTGTCTTGTTTCTGATCCTATCTTGTGTTCAGCTTCTCCTTTTTTCTCCTTTAGGTGGTTCCAACCATGCAAGGATACAATTTACAATAAATCTTATTCTTCTAAATCTCATATTTATCTCATACTTATTCTTCGTACTCGTAACTTCGTACCTATTACCGCAATACTTACCATTATCCTAAAGATAATGGTAAGTATTGCGGTATATTTTTGTAGTTTTGTTTGTGATGGTTTTTTAGCTGATGTCTTTTCCTTCTGCCTCCTACATAACTTTTTGGATCCAGGTAGGAATAAAAGCTTTTATTCCTTTTAGTCAGTTCCATGTCAAGCCTCATTCTACTCCTTGGTTTTTACCTTCTTGTGCAGCTGCTATATCAAATCCTAATAATTTTTTTCATCTTTTTGCAAAAAAAACAAATCTATTAAGAACATACGCCTCTTTATTATTGCAAGAAATTGATATAAAAAGATGCTGTCTGGTGCTAAGCTTCATTAGTCTAAGTTCACTAAATCTAGTAAACTAAATCTCAGATGTTAGGTTCTTAAGACTTTAAAATCTTTAACAGTGTCATTAACAAAGGTAGATCTCTCATTCATGGAACTGATCTTATTACCCTCTGTTAAAGATAAGGCAGAACTACTTCCATAGAACTTTTTTTTCGACTCTTGAATCTTATAGTTATACTTTTCCATTCCAATTAAACAGTTAAACATGTTAAACATTCAAATCACTCAGGCTTCTTTTGATTAAGTCATATTTCAATTAAACTCTTATGCGATTTTGTTCAGACAACAATCCTGTCATAGTCTTACAAAAGTGTTCTTCATAATTCTCTTCAATTTTTTCTAAACTATTTAATAAGGGTTGACTTAACTTTGTTTTCCTGCCTGCTGGAAAATGGCATCTGCGGTTCCAATTTCTAAAAACTCTAGAGAATGTTCTGACCCCTCTAACTATCATCCAATCAGTCTTCTATCTGTTATTGGCAAGGTCTTTGAGTCTTTGATCAATAAATTTTTAACATCCCATCTTCAAATAACTTACTGTTATACAATTAATACAGTTATCAATCTTTGCACTCTATGGCTGACTTGGTAGCTACTGTTACTGAAAGATTTTATTGTGCACTAAATGGAGGTTGCTAACAACTTGCTAACTGCTGTGACAGATTTTATCAAGCATTAGATGGAGGCAGTGAGGCTAGAGCTATTACACTTGACATATCTAAAGCTTTTTAAAATGTTTGGCATGCTGGTTTTCTCCAAAAGCATCTTATGGTTTATCTAAAAAAGTTTTTTAGATTATCAAATTTTTTTTTCTTACTACTTTGTTAAAGTTATCCTCAAAGGCCAACACTCTTTTTCATTTCCAGTAACTTCTGGTGTACCTTAAGGTTCTATCCTTGGTTCTGTTTTGTTTCTTATCTACATCAATGATCTACCAGACAACCTTACATCTAAAGTAGCTCTATTTGCTGATGACTCAACTTTATACTCATGTCTTGACAAAAAATCGATCGCTTAGAACTGTTTCCCATAGCAGTAAAGCTGCATCTCTATCTCTTTTCTACAAATATTATCATGATCGCTGTTCAAAGGAGCTATTATCTCTAGTTCCATAAACTAAAACTTATTCTTGTTTGACTCGTCATTCAGCAAAGTCTCATGCTTTTACTGTATCTGTCCAGCATGCTCTAAAAACTTTTATTCACCTTGTTTTTTTCTCTACACTTTGAAACCCTATGAAACTCTTTCCCATCTTCATGCTTTCCTGATTCATACAACCTTCAACACTTCAAGTCTTCTGTCAACTGTTTCCTTGCATTTTAACATTATTCTTTGTTGTAGCTCCCAACTTAATAGAGTTTGCTTGCAGCTTTGTTGGGAGTGATTTAGAATAATAATTAAAAAAAGGAAGAAAAAAAATTAATTTAGAAAAAAATATGAAGTTAAAAAATTCTCCAAAATATTTACAAAAATAAACAAAATATTAAAAATAAAATAAAAATAAATAATAATAATTCAATAATAATTTTTGTAATAATTATAGTAATAATTGAAAAAAAAAAAGATTTAAAAACTCTTACAGTAAAAACTTCAGGAATTTTAAGCTTTCCAACTCTTATTTCACTAGATGAAAGAACACCTTCATCTTTAGGAGAAATAACGTTTTGAGGAAGAAAATTGTTTTTTGTGGAAACTAATGAGAAAAAGATAAGCTTAAATAAATTCAATAAATTAAAATAATTTATTTTATTATTAATATAAATAAAATTTTTAAAAATACATAAAATAATAAATTATAAATGTATGTGTCACACACATGTCAATGCATGTGCATATTAAAATTATACAAGTATTTATGACTGAAATCTGCCATATGTTAAAAACATATACCCATCTGTACCAACTAAAGAAGCAACAGATTTTATTTTAAATATGCAATAATGATTACAATTAATCTAATCACCAACTGGAAAATTTTGAACTGATCGCGCTTTATTGGTTGTTACATCTAAAGATATTTTGCAACACCTTAAATGAAATGCAACAGCCATTTCATCAAATAAAAATTTTTATATACAAATTTTTTTGTGATACCTTGATGACAGCTACATATGAACAAATTGAACAAGCTAACAATTGAACAAGCTAACAATTGAACAAGCTAACAATTGAACAAGCTAACAATTGAACAAGCTAACAATTGAACAAGCTAACAAGTTACTTGTAATTATCAATCAGCAAAATATCAAGCTTAAGTATACAATGGAGCTTAAAGATACAAAAAAATTAAATTTTTTTTGAAATAAAATGAAATTTATCAATAGCAAAAATGATCATTATGAGTACAAAATTTAGAGGAAGGAAGCATTTGGTCAAAACAAAACTGAATTGGAGACACGAAAAAAAATTCTTGCAGAAGAATTTTTTTGTCATGTCTCAGGGAGGGGGGGGGGTGTATCAACAATGAAGAAGAGCATTAGAAAAAAATAAATATATATGAATTAAATATTTTCAAATTTTCTAAAATATTTTACATTGGTACAAATTTAAGAGATTTGAAATAAAATTATAGCATATCAACTTTTTTATAAGGACTGAAGTTTAAGAAGTATGTTTTTAAAAAGATTATAATTGAAAAACTGCATTTTTATATTTATTGATATATTTACTACTTTTTATATTTACTTGATATAAAGATAAGCGAATTTTAAAATTACTTAATATTAAGGTAATTAGAAGGTTTTATAGCTTTCTCACTACTAACCCATTAGGACATTTAGAGAGAGAGAGAGAGAGAGAGAGAGAGAGAGAGAGAGAGAGAGAGAGAGAGATATGAATATAAATAAATATATATAAATATATATATATATATATATATATATATAAATATAGATATATAGATATATATATGTAAATATATATATATATATATGTATATATATATATGTAAATATATATATATATATATATATGTATATATATATATATATATGTATAAATATAGATATATATAGAAATATATATATATAAATATATATATATACATATATATATATATATATATATATATATATATATATATATATATATATATATATATATATATATATATATATATATATATTATTGCGGCAGAAAGTAAGTATACACCCAACCCAAATCGTAAAAATAATAGTTTAATGTGGTATTTCTTATTTTTAGAAACATAATAGAAGCAATTTTGCATTCTGTGAATTTACTTAATCAATATTCTTTGCACTTCCTGTTTACAATAGCAAGTGTGACTCATATTGTGTACTAAAAATTAAACTTTAAAGAGTTAACTTTGTATTGTTTAATTGTGCAAATTTTGAAGACAAGGTTAGTAATTGTTTTACAATGTTATAGTATTGTTATTATAATTAAGTTTTTAATAACAATTAACAAATAACTTTTTTTTATTGTCTTAAAAACTTTCAAAATGGTTCTGACCAGTTTTGACTTTAGGCCAAGTCATTAATAAATTATTATTATCCATTGTTGAGATGCATGTTGGGTTTTAGAGAATTTTTAACTACAATTTGTTAGTTTAAGCTAATACTGATTAATTAATGTCTTTGGTTTTTCATTATTCATATTTGGCTATTTGTCTGATATATTTTGTGTAATTATTCATTTTTATATTTGAAGGTATGCCCAAATATCGTCGACTGACAACAGAAGAAAGACTTCGCGCAGTGTTCTTGGCAGAAACAGGTGCAAGTTTAAGAAAAATAGCCAGAGAACTTAAAGCAACACCAATGGGTATTAAGAAAATAATAGATAAACATATCGAAACTGGTTCAACAGCTGATAAGAGGCGATCTGGAAGACCAAAGAAAACAACTCCACACACTGACAGAGTGTTAGTTCGAATGTCCTTGCAGGATCATAGACTCACTGTTCCTCAACTCGGTCGAAAACTTTCTGAAGAACATGGGGTTACTCTGGCAACTCGAACTGCACGTCAGCGCCTTCTGAAAGCAGGTCTTCGTGGATGTGTGGCTGCAAAGAAGCCACTGCTTTCAGCTACAAACGTTTGTCGACGATTGGCATTTGCCAAAGCACACAAAGACTTGACAGTAGATGATTGGAAACATGTCCTGTTCAGTGATGAAACTTCTTTCGAGTTGTTCCTTAGTTCCAAACGAGTAATTGTGCGAAGAAGAGTTGGTGAAAAATTCAGTAAAAACTGTATTGCGCCAACTGTCAAGCATGGAGGAAAGCTTTAATGATTTGGGGGTGTATGTCTGGGTATGGGCTTGGGCACTATTATCGATGTACTGGAAGTATGAACCAACACCAGTACATTGATGTACTACAAAACACAATGTTTCCTTCTGCTAGTGCACTGTTTGGGCAACTTAACTCGTTCTTCTTTCAGCATGACAATGCACCATGCCACAAGGCCAAGACTGTCACAGATTTTCTTTGGCGTAATCAGGTGGCAGTACTTGATTGGCCTGCTCAGAGCCCGGACATGAATCCGATTGAAAATTTGTGGAGTGTTATGGCAAAGAACATTGAAGGAAAGAGGCCATCAAACTTGGATAGTCTTTGGTTAATTTTGCAAGATGCATGGAACAATATTGATGATGTTACAATTACTCGCCTGTTTGAGTCAATGCCAAACCGTATGAAACATGTTATTAAAGCGCAAGGTTACCATACTAAATATTGATCAAACTGCATGTTCTTGATACAGAGTGTTGTTTTTGATGATTCTGATAAATAAAAATTGTGTTTGCAACAATTTACAGTGTTTTTAATTGCTTAAAATAATAAATGTATGCAAAACTCAATGGTGTATACTTACTTTATGCCGCTATAGTATATATATATAGGGGAGAGTTGCCTAAATTGAAATACTTTAGGAATAAATATTTATTAACCAAAAATGACATAACTATGAAAACATTTATGATTTGATTAAGGCAATCCTACCATACTATTATCCATAATTTGACTTGATTGAGTGCACTATTATTGGAAATAAATTTATTTTTGCAAAGATACCATTTTGTTCCAATCAAGGCAGCTGGTTCCCTAAATTGGAACACTTTGACTCCTTAATCAGAACAGGTTGTTTTTTTTTTTAAAAAACCCAGTAAAATCAACAAAAACTGATTAAAAATAATTTTTATCTTTATAGTGAAAATTTAAACAGTTCATTCAAAACTTATAATAGGATTGATATTACCCTGACAAACTGAAACCCTATAAACAAAAAATTGTATAAAAGCTTCAACTGTTATGACGTTTTCTTAATTTATTGATTAAAAATCACTAAATAAAGTATAATTTTTAGGGATTATGGTTGTTACTAATTATTTTTAAATTGCGCTTGAACATTTCTACAACCCGTTAATGTTATTACTGATTAAGTAAGGAAAACTTTATAGTTCCAAACAAGGAAACTTTTGACTATTTTGTTATATCACTGCAATATCACTGCAATATCATGTTATATCACTACAATATCATGCTTGCAATTATTTATAAGATAAGTTTATATTGTTATTTTGCATTTTAAATCAAAATACACACAAAAAACCGTATAACCTTTAGCAGCTAGTTTACCCAACACAACCAATATAGTGTGAACATAAAATCACCAAATCCACGAATCACAAAATGACCAAATTGATCACCAAAAAACAATGACACAAACAAAATCAAAATCAAATGAGCATTTTTTTAAGGAAAAACTTTCAAAATGTGTCAAAACATGGAAATGTGGAAACATGGAAACAAGAAAAAACTTTCAAAATGTGTCAAAACATGGAAATTAAGGTGTTTTAGTACATATAATATTTATTATATATATATATATATATATATATATATATATATATATATATATATATATATTTTCAAAAATCATTTAAAAATGATTGATAAACATAAATGCTTCACACAAAACGAGATAGACTACATTACCAAATTTGAATGGAAATCAAGCAATTTTTATGTAATTCCCAAAATTCACAAATGTAAAGAAATAATCAAAAAAGTTCAAGAGTCTAATTCTCTAGTTATTGAAATGCAACCACCAATCAATTTAAAGGGTCGACCTATTATTGCAGGAATTGACTCACCTACGTCACATTTAAGCCAATTTCTGCACATAATTCTATCTCCTATTGTACGGAAGCAAAAAACTTATATAAAAGATGATTGGGACTTCTTAAGAAAAATTCCTAAAAAAGTAGAGCTAGATAGTATTATACTAACATGTGACATTGTTAACCTTTACACTACAATACCCCACAACCTTGGTTTAGAAGCATTAAAATTTTGGGTTGAAAAACATAAAAATCTAATACCTGAACAAATTACTACCAATTTCATTATAGAATCAGCATCATTTATTTTAAAAAACAATAATTTCCTCTTTGATAATCAATTATTTCACCAAATCACAGGTACAGCCATGGGTACAGACTTTGCACCAGACTATGCATGTCTTTCAATAGGTTTCTTAGAAGAAACAATACTTTTTCCAAAAATTCTACCAAGATTTTTTTCCAATGACGAGGTTCATACTTATGAACAGTTCTACTTTAGATATGTTGATGATGGTTTTAACATATGGCCTAAACACTTAGATATAAACAAATTTAAATTGTCACTCGTCGAATTAAACAATTCAATTACCTTCACAATTGACTATGGCATTGAATTAGTTGAAAAATAAAATATTTATAATTTAATTAATTTTTTAGACATTTCTGTTATTCTTCAAAATAACAAATATATCAAAACTGACATATTTTATAAAGAAACAAACACACACGATTATCTTAATTTTAACAGTCATCATCCTTACCACACCAAAAAGAACATCCCTTATAGTCTTGCAAAAAGAATAATTGTATTTACATCTCATTATATCACCGAAAACCTGCGTTTAGCAGAGCTTAAATTATGGCTGAAAGAATGTAATTATCCAGACATTGTTATTGAAAAAGCATTTCATAATGCAAAACTACAAGGACCAGCTCAACAAAAGAAACCTAATAAAGTCGTTCCTTTAGTCACTACATTTTACAGCAACCTAAATTGCCAACCTATATTAACTAAAACCAAACTTCTACTCAGTTTATACACCAGTGAAAGAATACAAAAAATATTTTCTAACATAAATCCTGTAATAGCTTACAAACAACCACCAAATTTACTGAGACAACTTACTTCCGCTAAATTTAATTCCACAACATCTAATAACAAAAAGATAGGAATTTTTAAATGTAATGATAGTCGTTGCAAAATTTGTTTATTTTACCTACAAGAGGTAAATAATTTCGTAACATCCAACGGTACTATTTGGAACATCAAAAGTCACATTACTTGTAGCAGCAAGAATGTCATTTATTATCTAAAATGTTTGTCTTGTAATGGTCAATCAACGTATACTGGAAAAACAAACAATTTGAGAAATCGCACTAATGGTCATATTTCAAGTTGCAGAACTAGCCATTCAACAGACAGGTTTGACAATCATGTATATGATTGCCAACGTATAAATAAAGAAATAATGGAACCATTTTTCCAGCTTTTTGTATTTCTGGAACTTAAAAGTGATAAAAATTTATTATCTTATGAAAGTCATTTGCATAAACAAAAGCATGATACTTTTAACTAACACTTCCTGTTTTTAAAAAATATTAGACAATGCTAACTAATAGCAACAATACATTAATTGATTAAAAAATACTTTTGTAACAAAAAATAAATAAATTTGTACTTAACAGCACTTAAACTAACACTACTGATGAAACATTGAAAGGCCTCTAGTGTTGAATATATTTTGTACTAATTTCTTAGAAACCTTTAAAGAAATATATAAAAAAATTTTTTTTGAAGTTGAGATTTTGTTTGACATACATTTTTCATTGTATATATATATATATATATATATATATATATATATATATATATATATATATATATATATATATATATATATATATATATATATATATATATATATATATATATATATATATATATACTAGGGGTATTCAAAAAAAGTGAATTTTCAAATCTAAAAAACCATACCCCTAAATTTGGGGCAAATGTATAAAAAATGAGCCTCGCAAAGTTTGAGCGCTGTCCGATCACTTTTTTACCCCCCTCAAGTTAAAAATTTAGGGGAAAATTGACCGAAAAGTGGTAATTTTCGGGCACCTTGAGGGAGGAGTAATTTTTTTTTTTTTCAAATTTTTTTTTCTGCTATATGTATATAGGCCTATATTTTTGTTAAAAAATATATGGTTTTTTTCCTACTTCTCAAAAATCTATGTTTGGTGGTATTGAAAATCATGAAAATCAGAATTTTTTTAGTTAAAGTTAGATTTATATATATATATATATATATATATATATATATATATATATATATATATATATATATATATATATATATATATATATATATATATATATATATATATATATATATATATATATATATATATATATATATATATATACATATATATATTTATAAGCCTTGTGTGTATTAACATATACACACAAGGCCTCTCTAACTATTCCCAAGACATACCAGAGGGAGCAACCAACTTCATTTTGCCAGAAAGAATGAACAGTTGTTGGTTGTGACCTCAGCAATGTTGTTTATCTATATTGAAAAAAACACTATTTATCTATATTGAAAAATCAAAATGAGCAAGAATAAATAAAATTATAAACTTATATTCAAGTTTTATAACAGAAAAAAAATTTACAAATCTAATAATAATCAAGTTTAACTCTTTATCTTTTTTCGCATCACACCAAGTCCATCATTAAACTTAATGTTTGAAATTGTACCGGATTTTTGTTCTTGTGATCTGAATACAGATCGAACTTTGTCCACAGTTAGCAATCTGTTGTGCTTTTCAGTTTCATCAGAATATCTATGAATATACTGCCCCATCATACCTATTGACCGTTCTGAATGGTCATTTACAAAAATCAAAGTTTCAGCATATTTTTGAAAACTTTTG
Source organism: Hydra vulgaris (assembly GCF_038396675.1). NCBI lineage: Eukaryota > Metazoa > Cnidaria > Hydrozoa > Anthoathecata > Hydridae > Hydra > Hydra vulgaris. Next base: position 37,401,738 of record NC_088926.1, read on the forward strand.
AAGCATGACTGAGTATGCCAATAGTTTGGTGGAAGTGAGAGCCAGTCTTGAACTTGTTGCTTATCAAACCTAATCATGTCAAAAATCAGGTAAGAAAAGACATCAACCAAGGCAGACAAGGATGGTGGTTTTTTCCCAATTTTTGTATTCATTTTATAAATTTCCTTGATATCTTGCTTTACTTTATTCTCAGGCTTATAATAGTCAGAGCTAGGCATATCAAATGTCAGAATTGCTGATGCAATTTTGCCTTCTCCTCTGATGCTAACTCATCATCTAGCAAAGCTAAAGGTATCATTGTTGAATCCAAATACCAACAGTGTTTATACTGAGACTCTAATACAGCATCGACAGCTATTGGGTTTGTACATACCTTCTTGTACAGATGCATTTGATGTATGGCTGTAATGTCAAGAAAAGGAGCTTTGATGACATCCTCAGATTGTAGATACCATTTTGCATAAAAGCAAACAATAAATTCTGTAATAAGCTTAATTTCAATTTTCAGTTTATCATTTTCCTGAACAAACGTAAGTTGATTGGATAAAAGCCAAAGCTTTAGATAATAAATTGCTTTTCCTAAAAATCTTGCATGATGAATAGCACCAGTTTTTCTTACTTTATATGTTATAGGGGATAAGTACGTGATAACTAATTTGGCAAGCTCACTTCTATCATCTCTTATAATACCTGGTTTACTAACGTATGCTTTGCAAAATGTTAATGACTTCATAGCTGCCTTTTCTAAAAAACTGCTTTTAACCTTATTCCAATCAAACCGTAACAGTAGAACTGAATTATAGTTAAAATTAGGTTCTTCAAAAATATTTTTAAACTTTTTGAAAAGAGGATTATCAGGTCCACTAGTTTCTTCATTGGTCACTAATTTCCGAAAGTGAAGCTTTCTTAATTCAGTCACATGATGCCTACATGCTATTTGGAGGAGATACTTATCCAGTTCTTGAGATATTCTGGAAACTGATCCTTTATTCGTCCCAGTGTTGGATGATGTTGTATCAAAGCATATTCCTCTAGTTTTTGACCTAAGTTGATACTCCTTAATTAAGTTCATTACACCTAAGAACTGATCTTCACCAGTGGATGACGCTAGTGGAGGTACTCCAAGTAGGTAAGTCTGTCCATTAATGTTAACTAAAACAGCCATTCTATCCCTCTTTAACATTTTTCCTTTGTTAGCTCAAACAAGGTCAAATGAATCATCAAAATGAATTATACATGGATATGGAGATGCGTCTATGGCTGCTTTAACATCTTCTTTTGAAATTTTTGCTATGTTTTCATTTTCTTTTTTCATTTTTCTATATGCGGTAGACTGACTGCTTTTAACTTCTTTAAGATCAACACCTGATTGATATAGAACTGCATTTGTTACCTTCTGTAAAACATTTGGTGATATATCACAGGCTGTAGCAGTAAGTGAAACATTACCAGCAAAAATATCTTTTGGAATTTTTGCAATTACTGTGTCTGGGTTTTCAGAGACTTCTATATGATACCAATCACCTGGCTCGAAATCAGATTCAATTGAAGAATCATCGCTTAGAATTGTGTCTATAAGTTCAACGTTGGGTACATAATCTCTCATCAAATCTTAGGCTGTAAACGATTTTTCTTCCTGATGCTTTCTTTTGCCTAATTAACAGAATAAATGTAGTTTTAGTTTTTAATTTTAAAATTAGTGGAAAAAAGAATTAATAGAGCTTGAGAAAGAGCTAAAGTAATTAATTAAAAGTATTGAATACCTTTTTTCTAAATTTAATATCCTCTGAACCAATAATAAACTTTCTTTCATTTTCCTGATCTTCAAGAAATTTTAGATCTTCAATCTTGTCTTTTAGTGATCTTTTTTTATCTTTACTGATTGTGTCTTTGAGATTAGAATTACCAGCCCAAAAAAGTTTTTTTATTTCAATCTCAAACTCGTTTTGTTTAGCCAAATCACCACTATTTCCCCTTTTTGCATTTTTTTTTCAAGTTGGAATAGGAATTATGCAATTTAAAAAGTTTTTTAACTAAACTTAAATCAGTTAACACATCAAATCCAGCTTTAATCCAGGGTCTCTTGATTTTAGACAAAATACATTCACAACAACTCTCCAAACATCTAGAAAATTTTTTTTTTGGGGGACAAGCAATAATACTTGATATTGATACAGATCGACATTGTTGGTTATATATTAATTGTTGAAGTATATCCAAGCCTGTTAGAAGTTGTATATCTAAATAGAAAAATTTATATTTTATAAATAAAATAAATTTTTTAGCAACTAATGACTCATTATAATTCCAATATTAATAAAAATGTTTATACCTGATATAGCTGGTTTTGCCTCTTTTATAATAAAAAGTTCCTTTTTCATTGACCTAAGTTGTGCTTCACTCATTTTCAATGTTTATTGTATGTACTAATCTGTATTTATTAGAAAAATTCAAAGTTTTAAACTATCAGAATTTATACGAAGATATATGTATACAACATTAGGCATAAGAGAAAATATATTTAAAAAAATACCAATTTTCATGATTTTCAATATCACCAAACATAGATTTTTGAGAAGTAAGGAAAAAACCATATATTTTTAAACAAAAATATAGGCCTATATATATATAGCAGAAAAAAAAAATTTGAAAAAAAAAAAAATTGCCCCTCCCTCAAGACGCCCGAAAACGACCACTTTTCGGTCAATTTTCCCCTAAATTATTAGCTTGAGGGGGGGTCAAAAGTGAACGAACAGCGCTCAAACTTTGTGAGGCTCATTTTTTATATATTTGCCCCAAATTTAGGGGGTATGGTTTTTTAGATTTGAAAATTCACTTTTTTTGAATACCCCTAATATATATATATACATATTACTTGTTATAAATATTAAATTATTTTTAATTTGATTTAATTATGAATTGTATTATGAATTGTATTATATATATATATATATATATATATATATATATATATATATATATATATATATATATATATATATATATATACACACACACACACACTAGCGTAGGAAAAGGGAAGGGGGCGGAGGGGGTGATAGCCTCCCAACTAAAACACTGGGGGGGCAGACACTGCATTTAGCCCCATCCCACTTTCCCCCACCTTCATTTCCCAAATAGTTTTAAAAAAAACTTTTATGATAGCAACAGCAGAATTAGCATTTTCCAGTAATTATGAATTATATTTATTCTCTTTTAACACAGTATTTTAGTATATAGTTAAGTTATGAATAAAAAGATTAGATCAATATAAAATAAATATAGATATACAAAGATATTTAAAAATGTATATATAGAGCTAATTTTTTACCATTTAACTCTACATTGTCAATATGTATTTGTCCTTTAGGTCTTTTTTCAACATTTAAAGCAACTTCTTTGTTTAGCTGTTTTAAAAAAATATTAATGAAATATATATAAATCAATCAATCATATATTCTAAAAAAATTATAAGGATATTTACAAAAAATCATAGTAGCCAAAACATTATCATGATTTACAAATAGTTAACACCTAAAACATTTTTTTATATATAATTAATAATAATAATAATAATAATAATAATAATAATAATAATAATGAAAATAATAATAATGAAAATAATAAAAACAGTTAAAAAATAATAATAATAGTAAAAATAACAATAAAAACAATGATAATAACAACAATAACAATAATGTAAAGGAAATAAATTGAATATATATAATATATAAGAATATACATATATATATCTATATATATATATATACATATATATATATATGTATGTATGTATTTATATATATATATATATATATATATATATATATATATATATATATATATATATATATATATATATATATATACACATATAAAATTATGAATGCATGTTTAGACTAACATCTTTGATGTCACACTGAAATAGCCTGCTGCCGGAGCCTTCAGTACATACATCGACTATCTTATAGTCTGCTGCCACAAATTAATTGTGCTTTCTTTCCTAAATTGCTAAAATTAAAATCAAAAAAGAAAAATTTTAAACAAATAAAATTTATTTGGTTTTTAACACTTTTGACACATTATAAAAGTAATATTTTTTGAAATAGAACATTGACAACATAATTATCACAAAATAGTTTTTGAAAAATAATTAAATCCATTTTGTTGTAACCATTTTGTTGTAACCATTTTGTTGTAACCATTTTGTCGTAACCATTTTGTTGTAACCATTTTGTTGTAACCATTTTGTTGTAACCATTTTCACAAGAATTTCATGAAGTTCAAGTTTAATTTCTTTTGTTTTTAACACTTTTGACTACTTGAAAAAATAATAGCTTTTGAAATGGAATAACATTAAAAACATTACACAAAAATTTTGGAAAATAATGAATATAATACCCGTGGGTATTCATTGGAATACTTATTATTTAAGCTATGCAAATAACATGTTCATTTTTATAAAACGTTTTCCAAAATTTTACATTTTTAAAAACTTTAAAAACTACATTACATTTTTAAAAACTTTAAAAATTTTAGACAAGAATACCCAACTTTTTTTAATGTACCCAACTTTTTTTGCACAATATCCTAATCAAAAGTTATATTCTTGCAAATTTTTATCTTACATTTTAATTTTTTTGTGAAAATTTAGCCTTGAAAAAAATATGGCAATATATGTAAATTTGCCCGAGCATTTCAGGTTGCCAACGAATTGTTTAACTTTGAAAGCGGGACATAGGGGGTATGATTTTAAGCATAAATGGTAAAGTGATTCTTAATCAATACTTTGAAGTTTTTACAGAACTGGAAAAAGTTGGACAAAGACCAAAAGTTTTTTTTTTAAATTTGGTCAACTTTGAAAATGACCTGGCATTCTTTACTCTCTGTGACTTTCAAGTTAATCCCATTACACTGAGCATCTTTAAGAATAAGCTGCAAATTATCTCCAAATTTGTAAAACTTAATCAACATATTAAAAAGTTTAGTCTTAAACAGTAAAGATATTTTGATATTTTTCAGTTTCTACCCTGGCTCCTTTAATGGGACAAAATGTAATAAATAACTTCTACCCTGGCTCCTTTAATGGGACAAAATGTATTAATTCAGTGCACTAGAAAGAAATTATTCCAAGTATACTTTCTAGAAGGTTTGAAAATTATTAAGTCATAAAAATTAAGTTTGTTTTTAAAAATTAGTATTTGTGATTTATTTTGAAGCATTTCTGACCACTGTGTGAGCGTTTAGCATGGGTCAGCAATCTTTTATTATTCTCTTTTTTTTTTTCTTTTTCTGAAAACGTTGTATACAATAAAAGTATAAAAAACTAGTAATAATTTGTTATATATACAGAAAAAAAAAATTTATTTTTGCACAACAAAAACTTGAACTTTTATTTAAACTCCCGCCTGCCTTGGGGCTCTTGGTTGAGTAAAGACTGGAGATGGTGTCTCGATAAAAATACTCATCTTGGGCAGATGTTATATGCACCCGGCTACTGTCTTGTAAAAGACCTCCTAGGCAAAGACTTAAGGGGTAAACAGATTCTATCTGTTGACCAGCCTCGCACCCCTTCTTCCTCTATTAGGCTGGCGCAGATGTATTTTTAATACATTGTTTCCAGTTTAGGATGTTGAATGCTGGATCTTTTTGACTCAATGCATGGGTTTTGCTTGTGTCTCTGTTTTTATGACTAGGCAACTCATTCTATTATCTCCTAATGAGGGTACAGCTCTAAAACTCAGTTTTATGGTTCTGAGGCCGGCTGGTAGTCAGGTTTTCCGAACTCTGTGGTAGCTCTCAGAGAGGCTGATTTCATCAACAGCTGAAAAATATCAAAGTATTAACAGTGCCATGTTGCGCATGGATGGTGTCCCTGTTTGTACTTTTGGTGTGCATTGCGGAGGCCACATTTGGAGCCCTTTGTTACAGCTTAGGGTACCCATTTGTCATAAAACTAGGTTTGAATCCACAGACTATTCTTTCATGTGCTTTCGTTTAGCACCACTTTACTCTATTGCCTTTCTCTTTGTTCTATATCGCTCTCCTTCATCTCAAGACTGCACTCTTTTTGACGTTATTTCTGATCATATTGACCAAGCCCTCTCTCTTTATCCATCAGCTAATATAGTTGTTGTCAGTGACTTTAATGCTCACCACTTTGAATGGCTTGGCTCTAGTGTCAGTGACTCTGCAGGCATTAAAGCCCACAACTTTTGCCTTTCTCAATCCCTAACTCAAATAGTCAACTTTCCAACTCGCTTTTCTGACAACCCGAATCATCTACCTTCTCTACTCGACTTATGTCTTGTTTCTGATCCTAGTCAGTGCTCAGTTTCTCCACATTCACCCTTAGGTTCTTCTGATCACAGTTTGATCTCTCTAAAACTAATATCTCATTCTTCTATATCACCTGAATCCCCCTATTATCAAACCTCTTACAACTACAGTAAAGCTGACTGGGATTCTTTCCGTGATTTTTTTCGTGATGGCCCTTGGGTAGAAATCTTTCGTCTGTCGACAAATGTGCTTCTTACATAACTTCGTGGATTCAGGCTGGAATGGAATCTTTTATTCCCTCTCGATGATTCCAGGTCAAGCCTCACTCTCCTCCATGGTTTTCCTCACACTGTGCTGCTGCGATTGCCAATCGAAACCGTTACTTCCATATTTATCAGTGAAACAGTTCTCCAAAAAACAGACGTCTGTTTATTACTGCTAGAAACAATTGTAAAAAGGTTTTGTCTAACGCCAAAACCCGCTATTCTCGGGTCATGAAATCTTGTATCTCCTCTCAAAAATTAGGCTCTCGTGACTTCTGGAGAATCTTTAATAATATCAATAATAAGGGCAAATCTATAATTCCACCTCTCCTGTATGGTTCAGACTTTGTCACCTCACCTAAAGACAAAGCTTAATTGTTTGCTAGAAATTTTTTATCAATATCATCTCTTGATTCCACTAGTTGCGTTCTACCTGATATTGCCAACAAACAGGTTGATCCATTGCTTGACATTCATATCACTCCAGCATCTGTATCTAAAGTGATTTCCTGCCTAGACTCTTCTACAGCTTGTGGCCCGAACAACATACCTGTTATTGTCTTGCAGAAGTGTTCTCCGGAGCTGTCGTCTATACTCTCAAAACTATTCAACAAGTGCTTATCAGAGTCTTGTTTTCCAGCCTGCTGGAAAGCGGCATCTGTTATCCCTATCTTCAAAAATTCTGGAGAGCGATCTGATTCGTCTAACTACCGTCCCATAAGTCTTCTTCCTATCTTAAGCAAGGTTTTTGAATCTTTAATTAAAAAACACTTAATTTCTCATCTTGAATCTAATAACTTACTTTCTGACCATCAATATGGATTTCGATCTTCTCGTTCTACAGCTGATTTGCTAACAGTAATTGTAATGATTTGCTAACAGTAACTGACAGGTTTTATCGTGCATTAGATGAAGGTGGAGAGGTTAAGGCCATCGCTCTTGACATTTCAAAAGGTTTTGATAAAGTTTGGCATGCTGGTCTTCTCCATAAGCTTTCTTCTTATGGTGTATCCGGCAACAAATTTAAGATCATTGAATCCTTCCTTTCCAATCGTAGCATAAAAGTTGTCCTCGATGGACAAAACTCTTCTTCTTATTCTGTAACTTCAGGGGTTCCTCAAGGTTCTATCCTTGGCCCTATACTCTTTTTAATTTACATTAACGATCTTCCAGATATTCTCACATCTAAGGTTCTAAGGTGGCATTGTTTGCTGATGATACTACCATTTATTCTTGTTGTGATAAGAAACCAACACCCCATGATTGCTTGGAGGGGGCATTTGAGCTTGAAAAGGATCTCACTTCTGCTACAGCATGGGGCTCACAGTGGCTGGTGAACTTTAATTCAGATAAAACTCAATTTTTAGATCTTCCTATATTTATGAACAGTGATGTACTCAATGTGTCACCTACTCGTCATCTTCAAGGATTAACTCATACTTCCAATCTTTCTTGGAAACCATATATCAAATCAGCTGTTAAATCAGCAACTGCTAAGGTTGCATCTCTTTATCGAGCTCGTCACTTTCTTACTTCGGATTCTATTCTCTATCTCTATAAATCTCAAATCCGGTTTTGTATGGATTACTGTTGCCATATCTGGGGCGGTCCTTCTAATGATGCCCTTTTTCTTTTAGACAGGGTGCAAAAACGCATTGTAAACATAGTTGGACCTGCTCTTGCAGCTAACCTCCAACCATTATCACATCGTCGTAATGTTGCTTCTCTTTCTTTTTTCTACAAATACTATAATGTGCACTGCTCTAAAGAGCTAGCGTCTCTTGTGCCATCTACTAAAATTCATTCTTGTGTTACTCGTCATTCAATTAAGTCTCATCATTTTTCTGTGACTGTTCCTAAGTGCTCCAAAAACGCTTATTTGTCTAGTTTTTTTCCTCAAACATCAGTTCTTTAGAATTCGCTTCCTTCATCTTGCTTTCCTGATTCATATAACTTGCAATATTTTAAGTCGTCCGTCAATCGTTATCTTGCTCTACAATCTTCATCTTTTCTCCTTCAGTAACTTCCAACTTTAATTAGTGGCTGCTTGGAGCCTTGTTAGAAGCGAAGATGTTAAAAAAAAAAAAAAACAACTTTTATTTAAAAACTTTAGTCTTAAAAACTTCAATGATTGATTAACATTTATCAATTTAATTAGTCACGTGACTTGTTATAACCCTTTTAATTAGTTGCAACATCTTAAAAATAAAATTCTCAATTATTAAAGAAATTCTAATTATTAATTATTATTTCAATTAATAAAGAAATTAACATATTTTTTTAGTTAAAAAGTTAGCACATTTTTTAGTTACAAAAGGATAAGCTTTAAAAAAATTCAATTTGCAAATTGCGTACCTTGCAGACAAGGAGATAGGACTATGTACTGACAGGAATCCAGTTGTTTTTAAGATGTTCTGTCTTGTAAAAGAAAAGATTTGAGATCATTACTAACTAAATTTATGTCTTGGCAATGAAATTGAACATGCGTGATGCTTTTATAGTATTGCAAACTAATAGCGATGTTGAAAATAACATGAGAATAAAAACAAGATGAATAGAGCATCAACTTAATTAAAAACTAAATATTAATATAAATGTTAAATATTAAAGGGCTATTATTTTTTTTCTTTCCATCTTGCAAACAAATTAAAGCTGCAAAAAGTTTTCTGCAGGGCTTTCTGGGTAATTCATATATCTTGAAGTTTATTTTTGATAGTATGAAAATAGATTTTTTAAAGGGACTATAATCAGTAAGTAAAATTTTGCAAGAATTAGAAAAAGAAGCATTTAAAAAATTACATATTTCCAACACTTTGCAAATTTTGTGATTATAGAGTCTGACATTTCTTTTTTTTTACTCTGAATAATTTGTCATTTCTGACAAATTATTCAGAGTAAAAAAAAAAAGTGAATGAATGAAGAGCGAATGACACCAATAAATCAAGTAAAGTATTCATATTATTGCTATTTATTGCAAGTTCTAAATTACATATGGTATGCAATACATATCCAATACATTACAAAGTTCGCATCTGCTATGGTTGTCTTTCCTTGTTGTACATACTTTTAATGATGTACTACCTTCTTTAGACAAAACCTCAAAAACCTAAAAATGTAATTGATCCTATTCTATCAGTCAATCTTAAACCTCTGTCTTGTGTATGGTTTCTAATTAATTGAGTTGTTATCTCTGATTTTTAATCTACAAAAATCTTGTTAGTTAGTATCTTGTTACTTTTTTTTTTTACGTTTCATTTTTTTATCTGTTCTTGTGTGCTCAAAAAATCAATATTTATCTCTCCAACATCATTTGCTTTAGGAATTCTCTCAAATCTTTATGCTTTCCTGACTCAATTGACTTTAAAGAGCAAGAAGGCAATTGACATCAAGAGACAACTGACTAAAAAAGACAATTGACTTAGAGAGACAATTGACTTAAAGAGACAATTGACTTAAAGGAAACAATTGACTGAAAGAGTTTTTTATTCTTTAAGTTTCCGGTTACTTTTTAGCAACTCTCAACTTAAGTAATGGTTGCTCGCATAATTGCATAATAATTAAAAATGGTTGCTTGCATAATTGCTAGGAGAGAACTTAAAATAAAAACTTTATTTATATTAATTTTTTTTTAAATTTTAAAATGAGAATCCTAAAAACATAAAAACCTTTCTAAAAATTAAAAAAAAATTTAAACTAGATTAATCACTGTTCCTTAATTTTTTAAATTTTAAATAATGATCTCATTTTATCAAAATTTCATCAAAAGATATTTTTAAGTCATTAAATTGATGCTATGTAGCAGTGATGCTATGTAGCAGTGATGCTATGTAGCAGTGACGCTATGCAGAGACAGGTAAGACTCCTTATAGTGATAGAGAGCACATACCTAAAAAAAGGAAAACTTTTTTTTTGCTTAAGATAGTTTGGTTTATTTTAATTTAAAAATAATTTGATATTATTCTATTACTGTTTTTATTTATTTTTAACCATATTTATTTATAATTATCTATATTAATTAAATTGTTAAAAACTATGGTTTTAATAAACATTTACTTAGTAAACTTTATTTATCGACAGTACAGGTAAAAACGAACTAAAAGATTAAAGAAAAAATAAAACAAGAAAATGAATAAAAAAATAAAACAAACAAATAGATTAAATAAAACAAAAACAATCAATTAAAAGTGAAGTAAAAGTTAAAAAAAAAAAAATTTGAAAAATGTTTAACTAATTAAATCTGATTCCGCCAAAAATAACAAATATATTTTATTTCATTTTGTAGAAGTTTATGTTTTTGCTTTTTCGTTATGTAGTTTATGTTTTAATTTTGTAGTTTTTGTGCTTGCCTTTTCGTTTGTGAAAAGTTTGTTATTATTTGTGCTACTGTTGCTAATTATTTTTATTGTTGTTCGCTGTTGTTATTAGTTAAGTGTTTTCATAATTCCTTGTCTTTTTATCTAATTTATTATAGCTCGTTATTATTTTTTTAAATTAATTTATTTACATTTGCTCATATTCATTAATATTGCGGTTGATTTTTTTTTGCTTGTTTATTTTACTAAGGTGTCACTTCAATGACTAATTTTTAACTATATGAGTGACACCTAACCTAATTTTGTATAATTATAAAAAATTTGAAATTCTTAATTTTTGGTTAAATAAATGATTTAAAAAATAAATAAGTAAATAAAATTTCAATTAAATGATAATTTTTTAAAAGTCATTTTTGTAAAAGTCATTTTTAAAAATTATTATTCAACAACCAAAACTTAACTTGAATCTGTAACCTAGTGCTGTCTCTAGTATCTGTAACCTTAGTTACAGATACCAAAAAAATAACTATTTTAGATATTTGTATTTTTACATTTATAGTATTATATTACATTCGAAAATCATTATGAACCTTTAAAATAATAAAATTTTTAAAAGTATTTAAAAAACTCCGATTTTTTTAGTACTTTTTTAAGATAATGAATTTCTTGCAGCTTAAAAAAACTGATCATTCTGAACCAATATAGTTTTTTTTTCTTATAGAATTTTGTTGAACAACCCAAAACCACTGTTGGGTTGTTGAACTTAAAACTGTTGATGGGTTGTTGAACTTAAAACTGTTGATGGGTTGTTGAACTTAAAACTGTTGTTGGGTTGTTGAACTTAAAACTGTTGTTGGGTTGATGAACTTAAAACTGTTGATGGGTTGTTGAACTTAAAACTCTTAATGGGTTGTTGAACTTAAAACTGTTGTTGGGTTGATGAACTTAAAACTGTTGATGGGTTGTTGAACTTAAAACTGTTGATGGGTTGTTGAACTTAAAACTCTTAATGGGTTGTTGAACTTAAAACTGTTGTTGGGTTGATGAACTTAAAACTGTTGATAGGTTGTTGAACTTAAAACTGTTGATGGGTTGTTGAACTTAAAACTGTTGTTGGGTTGTTGAACTTAAAACTGTTGTTGGGTTGATGAACTTAAAACTGTTGATGGGTTGTTGAACTTAAAACTGTTGTTGGGTTGTTGAACTTAAAACTGTTGATGGGTTGTTGAACTTAAAACTGTTGATAGGTTGTTGAACTTAAAACTGTTGATGGGTTGTTGAACTTAAAACTGTTGTTGGGTTGTTAAACTTAAAACTGCTGATGGGTTGTTGAACTTAAAACTGTTGTTGGGTTGTTAAACATAAAACTTGTTCTCGTTAAACTTAAAACTTGTTCTGTTGAACTGATTAAAATATTAGCTTAAAGATAATACTATGATTTACCAAACCACAATTTTATTTACAAAACAGAAAGTACTTAGTTACATTTTTTTGTAGATAATTAAATTTTATTTTTTTATTTTAATTTTTTTAATTTGTACATACTTAATCTTGTTTAAATAGGGAGAACATGCAGGGAGTGAACATGCAGGGGAGTGTATATACATGCAGGGGAGTGTAAATACATGCAGGGGAGTGTAAATACATGCAGGGGAGTGTATATACATGCAGGGGAGTGTATATAAATTGACTCAGGATTTGAGTTATGTATTTACATTCCCTGCATGTTTTGCCTGTTTGAATCAGTCAATGCATGAGCTCAATAATTCCAGTGCAAAAATATAAAATATTGTTTACATTGTAAAATACCATACACAAGGCAAAATGAAAAAGTTTAAGCAGTAAAATGTCATTCCAAGTGGTAAAATTTATGATTTAACTTAATCTTATCTAAATGTTGATGAGACAAATTAACAAGATAAAAATACCAATTATAGGGCAAATAGATAATATCCTGAAGGAAAATACCATGATCGCAAAAAGTGACCAACGTGGCCGTCCATATTTGATTTATTTACTATTATTTTAATTATTATCAACATACAAAAATTGAAATATTCATACCTGTTCATTACTACAGAGATCATCACTGGAATTAGGAATGATTTGGTTTTCTGGAATAAATTGAACATTAACTGCTTCATCCATTTCCTCAGTTGGTAAGTTATTCTGCAATTTATTACTGATTAAAAGCATTTTATTACTCTTCTTTCCATCTCTGAATTCTGAGAAATATTATCAAAATAAATTCTGAGAAACTGTTTTTTGGCATAAAAGTATAAAAATGTAGATTTTATTCAGATCAAATTTAAAAGAAAAGACTTGAAAATTCTCTTTTTAGAGCAGTGTAATTTAGACTTTTTTCTATTATGAGTATCACTTGAATTTAAAATAAAATTTTTTAAACTTTAAAGACTTTAAAAAAATCCATCTCTTAGTTAAAAGTTGACAACTTATACCTGGTTTTAACTTTAGAGATGAAGGAGATGATTCGATTCCTTGCATATTTGAAAATTCGGGAGTTTGTAATTGATTCTGTGAATAAAGAAATAAATATTCAAAATTATTATAAACGAATATCCAAAAATTATTATTGCATTATAAATTTAATAACAAACAATAAAAAACTAAAAGACAGCAATTAAACTAAATTATTAAACATTAAACATTACTAAACAATTAAACTAAAAGAAAGCAATTAAATTGACATTAGACATAACTTTACAATATAGGTTTTGCAACCTTTTATTTCATTATTAGAAAAACGATTCTATTAAAAAGTATAATTATGAAAACATTTTTCATAAAAAAATATCATACATTAAATATATCGGGAATCTTAAGTTTGCCAACAATTATAACATCTCCTGAAGGAGCAACTTCATCTCTTGAAATATCATCTACATCTTTTAGAAAAACATCACCTCTAAGAATTTTGTCATTTTCATAAAATGATACATCTGAAGGAGAAACTTTACTTATAGATTGATCAGCTGGAGTAAATTCTTTTGAGTGAATCTCAGAATCTTTTGTACTAGCTTTTTTGCTAATTGGCTCATTGTTATCCATCTGTATGTGTATATATATATATATATATATATATATATATATATATATATATATATATATATATATATATATATATATATATATATATATATATATATATATATATGTATATATATATATATATATATATATATATATATATATATATATATATATATATATATATATATATATATATATATATATATATATATATATATATATATATATATATATATATATATATATATATATACATAATATTTATCAAATATCAATTCTTAATTATAAATTTTGTTTAAGTTTAAAAAACAAATTTAAACTAAAAAAAATTGAAACCAACCTCATCAAAAAAACTTTCATTAAAATCAGGGACTTGTTGCTCTGGTGTAATATAAACATCAAGAACTTCTTCAAATGCAATCTCTTTGGCATGTAACTTTGGCTCATTTATCTTTAAATTTTAAGTAAATGTATATGGTTATAAACGTATCTAATATATATATATATATATATATATATATATATATATATATATATATATATATATATATACATATATATATATATATATATATATATATATATATATATATATATATATATATATATATATATATATATATATATATATATATATATATATATATATATATGTATATATACACTGAGGCATATTCGTTTAGACGCATCAATTTTTTTCTCTTTGTCTTAATTTTTTTCTATGGATTGTCAACTGATATGCATGCAAGTTATTATCAAAATAATTGTTGTGTTGTGGGCTAATAAAAATCACACAAAAATTTTTTCTATGTGTCTTTATTAACATGAGAGTATGTTTGATATACAAAAGTACATTTTTTAATTGGAATATATCTATAGACGCAGTCATATTTTTGACATTAAAAGATGGAAATTAGTAATGGGTATGTCCTCCATTACACTGGATCACCTCAAAAATTCTGCCTTTCATTGACTCCACTAGTCGTTGAAGTGTAGTTTGATCCAACTCGGACCATGCTTTAAAGATTTTACACTTTAACTCAGTAACAGTTTTAAATTGGTGTCCGGCTGCTTTAGCGTCATAAACTTTTCTTGATGGCATTCCCCACACGTTCTTGATTGGATTTAAGTCCGGGCTACAAGCTGGCTATTTGAGAACCGGGATGTTGTGGTCTTTAAACCATTTCATAGAATGCCTAGATGTGTGAATTCCAGCATTATCTTGCTGAAATATGGCATTATCGTCCATGTTTTCATCCATATAAATTATGAGAACATCATCGAACATTTCTGTATACTTTATCGAGTTCATTTTAGGTAAACCACAACACAGAGTCAATTTTCCTTAATAAGAAAATCCACCCCAAACCATTAAACTTCCTCCTCCATAATTTCGTTTTGTTTGTTGGTCATTTATTCCTCTAAGATCATGCCAATAACAACTGTAAGAATCCGGACCATCTAAATTGAACTTTTTTTCATCTGAAAATATTACGTTTTGCCACTGATGAGTCCAATGCATATGGTTTTTAGCAAACTGTAATCTAGCAATTTTATGGTGTTTTTTTAACATTGGTTTTTGGTGTAGTTTCTTCCACTTTACGTTTGGTGTTGTACGTAGAATATGTGCAACATGTTTATTGGTGACAGGCAATAATAATTCATCCTTTATTTGTATTGCATTCAATTTATTTTTGGTTGCTTCGAGGCGAATTCGATTAATTTGCCGATTTGTTAATACTTTGTTGCCGTTTGTTGCTTTTTTTACACCGTAATTGTCACCTTTTGCAATGTAGTTTCGTACAACATGGTCAGATCTTCCAATTTTTCGTGCTATTTCTCGTATAGAAAGTGCTGGTGAGATTTCTGAGCCACAATATAAATTAATTTCTATTTTTTCAGAACCTGTCAAATACTTTTGTTTAGGCATTTTGTAAAATGCAATAAAATGATACTGGCAGAGCAAAAGATCAAATTACACTAAAATTTATCAATTTATTTGTGTTAAAATGATTAAAAATCAATAATTACAGTTATTAACCTTATTGCATCTATAGATATATTTCAAATAAAAAATGTGCTTTTGTATATCAAACATACTCTCATGTTAATAAAGATATATAAATAAAAAATTTTTGTGGTTTTTATTAGCCCACAACACAACAATTATTTTGATAATAACTTGCATGCATATCAGTTGACAATACATAGAAAAAAATTAAGATAAAGAGAAAAAAATTGATGCGTCTAAACGAATATGCCACAGTGTATATATATATATATATATATATATATATATATATATATATATATATATATATATATATATATATACACATATACAGGGTGGCTCATAATTAGTGTCCCATCTTAAAAAAACAATTCCTTGAAAACTAGGGATGGAAAACTATTAATTTTGCTTTGGTTTTTGATATTATTATATATTTTGATCTATTTACTGCTGCCTTCACTCACTTTACTTGTTTTTTTTAGCAATGACAAGACCATCACCATATCGGCAAAGTATTATTGATTTTCATGAGAAAGGAGTTTCAGCACGCGACATCCAGACTAGACTCAAAGTGCCGCGAAAGCTTGTTTATAGAACAATTCAACGCTTCAAAGCATTGAGAACAATGTCAGATCGTCCACGCAAAGGAAGAAAGCGCTCCGTGGTGACTGATGCAAAAATCAAGCAAGTTCGTGAACGGGTGCGCCGCAACCCAGAACGCAGTATGCGACAAATGGCCAAACAGCTCCAAATTTCTCGAAGTTCTCTTGGAAGAATTACCAAGGATTATCTAAATTTGACAGCTTACAAGAAAAATCCTGCACAGCTTTTGTCTCAGGCATCAAAGCAGAAGCGCAAGGATCGCTGCAAGGATCTCCTCGCCCGTTTCGCCAACAACGTTCATCTCAACATCGTTTTCACAGACGAGAAGATGTTTACAGTTCAACAACATCACAATGTGCAGAATGATCGTGTCTACGCTTCCTCAAAGCCTAATATCACAATACAAAAGGCAGCACATCCTCTTTCAGTAATGGTGTTCGCGGGTATCAGTGCCACCAAGAAGACACCATTGATTTTTGTTCAACAAGGCGTTAAAGTAAAAGCCCAAAACTATCTGAATGACGTTTTGATCAAAGAAATACTTCCATGGAGTCAAAAGGAGCTTCGTAGACATTGTTGGACATTCATGCAGGATAGTGCTCCAGCCCACAAAGCCAAAATTGTGCAAGATTGGCTCGGCCGAAACACCCCCGATTTCATCAAGCACAATGAGTGGCCTCCAAGTAGTCCCGACTGCAATCCAATGGATTACTCAGTGTGGAGTGTTCTGGAAGCTGAAGCGTGCAAAAAATCGCATAAAACGATTGATTCTCTGAAGAAAGCGCTTCAAAAAGCATGGGATTCGCTTTCACCCGCCTACTTGCGTGCCACCGTAGATGACTTTCCAAAGCGTCTTGAAGCTTGTGTGAAAGCCGATGGTCGACATTTAGAAAAAAATCTTTAAATTTTATTTGATATTGTTAATAAATTGTTTATCAAAAAGTTTTATGTGTTTTCCATTCCTAGTTTTGAAGGAATTGAGTCTTTAAGATGGGACACTAATTATGGACCACCCTGTATATGTGTGTGTGTGTGTATATATATATATATATATATATATATATATATATATATATATATATATATATATATATATATATATATATATATATATTTATATATATATATATATATATATATATATTAATCTATATATATATATATATATATATATAAATATATACACATATATATGTGTGTGTGTGTGTATATATATATATATATATATATATATATATATATATATATATATATATATATATATATATGTATATAGATATGTATATATAAATATAATATTTATAAAATATTAAGTGGCTGCTTGCAGCCTTGTTGGAAGCGAAGATGTTTAAAAAAAAAAAAAAAAATTCTTATTTACAATTTTTGCCCAAATTTAAAAAATGAATTTAATTTAATAAAAATTGAAACAAACTTTATCCAACGAACTTTCATAAAAATCAGGAACTTGCTCCTACTATAATTATAATTATTATTATTAACATACAAAAACTGAAATATTCATACCTGTTCATTACTACAGAGATCATCACTGGAATTAGGAATGATTTGGTTTTCTGGAATAAATTGAACATTAACTGCTTCATCCATTTCCTCAGTTGGTAAGTTATTCTGCAATTTATTACTGATTAAAAGCATTTTATTACTCTTCTTTCCATCTCTGAATTCTGAGAAATATTATCAAAATAAATTCTGAGAAACTGTTTTTTGGCATAAAAGTATAAAAATGTAGATTTTATTCAGATCAAATTTAAAAGAAAAGACTTGAAAATTCTCTTTTTAGAGCAGTGTAATTTAGACTTTTTTCTATTATGAGTATCACTTGAATTTAAAATAAAATTTTTTAAACTTTAAAGACTTTAAAAAAATCCATCTCTTAGTTAAAAGTTGACAACTTATACCTGGTTTTAACTTTAGAGATGAAGGAGATGATTCGATTCCTTGCATATTTGAAAATTCGGGAGTTTGTAATTGATTCTGTGAATAAAGAAATAAATATTCAAAATTATTATAAACGAATATCCAAAAATTATTATTGCATCAAAAATTTAGCAACAAACAATAAAAACTAAAAGACAGCTAAAACTAAATTATTAAATATTAAACATTACTAAACTATATATAAAACTAAAATATAGCTAAAACTAAATTATTAAATATTAAACATTACTAAACAATTAAGCTAAAAGAAAGCAATTAAATTGACATTAGACGTAACTTTACAATTTTGGTTTTGCAACCTTTTTTTTTATTATTAGAAAAACAATTCTATTAAAAAGTATAATTATAATAACAATTTTCATAAAAAAATATCATACATTAAATATATCGGGAATCTTAAGTTTGCCAACAATTATAACATCTCCTGAAGGAGCAACTTCATCTCTTGAAATATCATCTACATCTTTTAGAAAAACATCACCTCTAAGAATTTTGTCATTTTCATATAATGATACATCTGTAGGAGAAACTTTACTTATAGATTGATCAGCTGGAGTAAATTCTTTTGAGTGAATTTCAGAATCTTTTGTACTAGCTTTTTCGCTAATTGGCTCATTGTTATCCATCTGTATGTATATATATATATATATATATATATATATATATATATATATATATATATATATATATATATATATATATAAATATATATATATATATATATATATATATATATATATATATATATATATATATATATATATATATATATATATATAAATTAGTAAAAAACACTTATCTAACTTTTATCTTCTACT
Organism: Hydra vulgaris; assembly: GCF_038396675.1. Taxonomy (NCBI): domain Eukaryota; kingdom Metazoa; phylum Cnidaria; class Hydrozoa; order Anthoathecata; family Hydridae; genus Hydra; species Hydra vulgaris. The sequence continues at coordinate 37,421,035 of NC_088926.1, forward strand.
TTAAGTTTCACCATTGCTGGATCATCAGGAAGAGTTACTAAATCTCAAAAAAAATTCAATTTTTAGAAAAAAATATTTTACAGGAAGTTATGAATTATTATAAAAAAATGTTTACTTACTCTATTTTTTGTTAACGGGAAGATACAAAAAGTAATTATTAAATAATTTTCTTTGGAATGGGGATAGTTTAATTTGGTCATTTGTTTTTATAATTTTTGAAGAGGTATTTATTTTTGTGCCTACATTTAGAAATTAATTCAGATTTTTTATTTATTAAATTTTCTTGATTTAAATGAGTAATTATTTCAAATTTTTCTTGCAAACATAGCATACATTTTTTGGAAATGTTATTATAGGCAGGGGCAGATTTTAGAATAGACCATTGTAAATTAAAATTTTTATTTTTTTCTTCTAAATCCCAAATATATTTTGACAGCATAGTCTCTTTTGAATATTTTTTGTGTTTAAACGATTGTTTGTGGTTGGCATAACATTTTTTCCATTCCCCCTCGGTTAAGCCAATATATTGTTTATCAGGGTTATTATTATTTTGCGAGGAAACAATGCACTTGTAAATTACATTTTTCGAAAGGCATTTTCCATTTAGAGGGCAATTTATTTTTTGTTTACAATTACAATAATTAGTGTTTTTTTCTTTTATATGTTCATTTTTATTAATTAACACGTAGTTGTGGCCTTTTATAATTCTTTCTAAATTTTTTGTACAACTATAACTTACTTTAATGGTATTTCTGTTAAAAATCTTATGTAATTTATTAGAGGGAGTAAAATGTTTGTCTACTAATTTTAGAAAAATTTTACCTATATTTGTTAAAACATTTTTGTTGTACGAGGGTTGAACCAAATTATGTTTCTATTTCTATTACGCTTTTTTGCAATTTTCTTTTCAAATTTTAGCTCGAAATTTTGAAAGCCACTTTTTTTAAGGGCATCTTCATAAACACGTTTAGAGGAGTTAAAAATATTTTCATTAGAAGAGTTTTGGTTTAGCCTATTGTTAATTGAAATTGGAATTTGTTTTAGAATTTGAGGAGGATGGTTCGAATTCACATTAATATACAATAATTCGTCATTAGGTTTTTGTAGGGCTTATAGGAACTTTCTGAGAGGTTAAATGTGACATCAAGAAAATTCACTATTTTTAAATTTATATTTATTTCAATTTGGAAGCCAATATTTTTAAAAACTTTAATAATATCTTTTCTACTTTTATCGAGTTGTGGCCCTGATTTTTTATGTATTATTGTTAAACCGTTGTCGCGATAAAGACCTAATTGATTAATTTGGATTATTTTAGCTAGGGTATTTAAAATATATAAACCTACAAATTCACAAATTTCTGCTCCGTCGTAACTTCCTATTGTTACATCAATGCATTCGTGCATAGTTTTTTTCTTCCACGTTTCCTTATCCAAAAAGAGTAAATTTTTTCTGCAGTGCTTAATTATACGGATAGTGTCCTCAGTAATTTCTAAATGGGATTTTCAAAATTCTATTGCTTTATCAAAAATTTCTGCTGTAATTGAGGGATAAAAATCAATAATATCAAATTGTATAAATGTGCATTCATTTTTATTGTTAATTTTAGAAAGCCAATCTATAACATCAGTGGTATTTTTCCACTGATGTAAACCGTAATAGAAATGATGTAAAAGCTGATGTAAAAGCATAATAGAAATAGAAACATAATTTGGTTCAACCCCCGTACAGCAAAAAATTTTCAACAAATATAGGTAAAACTTTTCTAAAATTAGTAGACAAACATTTTCCTCCCTCTAATAAATTACATAAGATTTTTAACAGAAATACCATTAAAGTAAGTTATAGTTGTACAAAAAATTTAGAAAGAATTATAAAAGGCCACAACTACGTGTTAATTAATAAAAATAAACATATAAAAGAAAAAAACACTGATTATTGTAATTGTAAACAAAAAATAAATTGCCTTCTAAATGGAAAATGCCTTTCGAAAAATGTAATTTACAAGTGCATTGTTTCCTCGCAAAATAATAATAACCCTGATAAACAATATATTGGCTTAACCGAGGGGGAATGGAAAAAACGTTATGCCAACCACAAACAACCGTTTAAACACAAAAAATATTCAAAAGAGACTATGCTGTCAAAATATATTTGGGATTTAGAAGAAAAAAATAAAAATTTTAATTTACAATGGTCTATTCTAAAATCTGCCCCTGCCTATAATAACATTTCCAAAAAATGTATGCTATGTTTGCAAGAAAAATTTGAAATAATTACTCATTTAAATCAAGAAAATTTAATAAATAAAAAATCTGAATTAATTTCTAAATGTAGGCACGAAAATAAATACCTCTTCAAAAATTATAAAAACAAATGACCAAATTAAACTATCCCCATTCCAAAGAAAATTACTTAATAATTACTTTTTGTATCTTCCCGTTAACAAAAAATAGAGTAATTAAACATTTTTTTATAATAATTCGTAAATTCCTGTAAAATATTTTTTTCTAAAAATTGAATTTTTTTTGAGATTTAGTAACTCTTCCTGATGATCCAGCAATGGTGAAACTTAAAGTAGAAGATAAAAGTTAGATAAATATTTTTTACTAATTTATTATTGCTCTGTTCTTTAAGAACATTGAGTACTCTATTTGTAAAATACACTAACATAATTTACATATACATAAATATATATATATATAAATATATATATATATATATATATATATATATATATATATATATATATATATATATATATATATATATATATATATATATATATATGAATATGTATATATATATATACATATATATATATATATATATAATATTTATCAAATACCTCATCAAAAAATATATATATAAATAGATAAATTTTTCAGATTATGAAAAAATTGTTTTCTTAATATTGAAAGAAAAAAAATTTGCCTTTTAAAGTATGCATTCGAAATAACAATATAGCCGAAATATACATAACTGATGTTAGGTAATTAAAAAGAAAAAATGAATTTTAATTGTTATGATTTTTTTTTTATTTTCTTTGATATTTTTCTGGTAATTTTAATTCTTTTAATCGGTATTTTATTAAAATAATTTTAAGTAAGCCCGAAGTAAGTAGAAAATAAAGTTTATTTGTAAAATAATTTAATAACTTTTGTTTTTATAAAGAAAATGAATTAAAAAAATCTAATAATATTAACCACAATTTAAATATACAATAATTTCAATTCAAATAAATGTACAAATATTTCAATTACTAAATAATTTCTAAATATTTCAGTTTGTTGAATTCATAATCCATTTTTTCAACAGGTTTTAATTCATTTTTGTTGTTGTTTTTCAAATTCGGAATTCTTAATCGCAATAATTAAAAACTGTTATATATTATATTAACTGTTATAATTTTGAATATTTTTTTTCGTTTGTTTGCTTTTTATTTTTGCTTTGTGTTCATTGAAAATTTTAGAATTTATCATCTTTTTTTTTAAAAAAAAATTTTTCATGTTTGGCAACATTTTTAATGATAAGATTTAATGGATATAGTTTTTGCGGATAATTGGGGGCTTGGGGATAAAACTATTTTGTCTTCATCTTGCCCCCGCCATGTGTTTATTTTACGAATACAAGAGTTGTAATTATTTCAAATAATGTATTTCAAATAATTTAATTAAGTTGTAATAAGTTTGTATTTATTTTAGAATTTATGTCAATGCCAAAATGGTTCATGATGGTTCAAGATGGAACTATGAGTAGTATTCTAATGTATTCTTGCGAATGAGGCACAGATAGAGTGCACACAAAGCTACTAACTACTAAGGTACAAAGTTCAATCCAACTTGCTACTTACATACTGCCACAGACACCTTTTATTTTAATATCTATAGATTTACAAATTGAGTAAGAACTCAATTTGTAAAAGCATTTTTTAATGAGTAGAAAATCAAACTGAAAATGATTCTAACATTTTATATATATATATATATATATATATATATATATATATATATATATATATATATATATATATATATATATATATATATATATATATATATATATATATATACATATATATACATACATATATATATATATATATATATATATATATATATATATATATATATATATATATATATATATATATATATATATATATATATATATATATATATATATGCAGTGTTGTAAAAAATACTTTCAAAAAAGTATTAAAATACAAACACGAATACTGGATCAAAAAAGTAATTAAAATACAAATACAAAATACACTCAAACGAAGGTATTTAAAATATAAAATACAAAATACTCAATATAAAAGTATTTAAAATACAAAATACTTTTGGAAAGCAAAAAATAAAAAAAAAGCTATTGAAAGTGCTTAAAGGCAACTGGAGCAGAAGATGGAACAGTTGCATTAACATCTCTGAAAAGTTTCTTAACAACTGGATATTGTTCCAAACATGCTAATGAAGATGTGTATAAACCATCTTCAAGATATTGCAAACACTCGATAGTGACTGCTGACTGACTAGTTTGTATGCAGCTTGTTTTTGGTGATTCGAATTCAAAAAAATCATCAGTTCCAGATGTCGAAGCTTCATTAGCATCTGCAGAACTTTCAGCTAAACTGATTTTTTGTGCCTCTTCTACTAAGTTTTTTTAACCCAGTTTCTTTTTTCCTCTGGAACCCATCGCAGTTTCAAATGAGGATGAGATGCAGCTGCAATTGCATAGATTTTGGATGAACTACCGTATGCAAACAAATGTGTAAGTGGAAAATGTTGATTTATGTTTGAAATCAATCCCTCAATTAAACTTCCACTGTGGATAACATTTGGAATAAGAACTGCAAGTTTCTTTCGAACTTGCTGAACCGTTGGCATCAGGAATTATTTTCCCCTTGCAGTTTGTCCAGAGCATCAGCAATAGGTTTCATATACTGCTTCTATTCTTCCAATACCTCCAACTCCACTAGTTTGAAATGACGCAATTTCAATTCATCCATGATTTGGGAGAGCTTTTCTTTTACCCTTGGCTCTAAAAGTCGACATATGGCATCATAAGTTGAATTCCATTGAGTCTACCCTGGTGTCCTCAATGAAACTTTAGTTAAATTCTCCGCAGCATCCAATGCTTGTGTGCTTTGGCTGACCATCTCAACTTCATATGTATTTTCTTCATCTGATGAACTTTGTGGTTCTGATTCTAATGATATCACATTTTCACTATCATCAAAATCGCTAACATCTTGGCATTCATTAAATGCTTTGACAAAATTTGAACCATTGTCAGTCACAGTAAAAGCTATATTGTGATGATCAAGCCTAAAGTCTGAATGTATATTAAAAAGTTCTTCTGCAATTGCGTCGAACGTATGACTTCCTTTAAAATGTTTGCAGGCAAGCGCAACAGATATTCGAGATAAATCTTCTCTGATCCAGTGAGCTGTAACTCCCATATAGCTCCTTTTTAAACAGCTCCATATGTCTGCTGTAGTACATATAGAAACATACTTCTGAATATGATCTCTAATTGTTTTAATATAAAATTTAAATTTACTGTCTAGTTTTTTTCTAAGAGTCTAAATCTTTGAACAATTGTTTTTCAACTGTTATTAGTGGTTCAAGTGTTATTAGAAATTCACTTTTAATTTTGTTCATATTTTTAATTCATTTACTTTTTCTTGTGGAAGAACTTCAGACCTTACTGTTGATTGTTTTTTACTTGTGGTTGAACTCAATGATAGTTGACCACCAATTCTACTACAAAATGTCTTTGCAGGGACACCTATCTTGGACAAACCAGTATCATTCAGACCTCTTTTTTTACATTTATGGATATTTCTTTTTTGTATACATTGTAGCTGCTTACTGAGCTAGGATAAACAGCCTAAAAAAAAGATTAAAAAATCAAATGAAATAAATTATTTTTACTTGTGTTACTGCAGTAACAGATCCTGACCTTTGAATAATAGAGTTCGATCTCCATTTTGTAATTTTGTGAGAATTTAATGATAGATTTTTAATGATTTGACTTTTTTACAGCTGTTTTTATTTATAATGATAAAATATATTTTTATGTTTTTAAATGATTCTCATAATTTTTAGTATTAATTGTTAGTTTTTCATTAAATAAAGTTGAAAATAACAAAAACAAACAATTTTAAGAAGTATATAAATAAAAATATAGAGATTAATATATTAAAGTTAATAAATACCAGAATATTATAATAGTTAATCGAAAGCCAAATTCAATCAACAGTAAAAACGGGAGATAAAACTCTATGATTTTTATGTCACAATATGCTATTTGTTTGTGTACTAATCTACATTACTTAATAAAAAATAAATGTATGCTTTAAGCAATCAATTTAAACAAATAAATTTTCAATCTTCTAATTTAACTATTTCGATTTTTAATCTTAATAATTCAAAAAATTATAACAAATTTTCTTCAATTCTTTCAAAATTACAAAAGGGAGATGGAATCTTATTATTCTAATGTCACAATATATAACTCAATAATCACTTTTTTTTAAAATGTTTTTAAAAGATAAAAAGTTGCTTATTACATGTGATAATTTTTCCCTTTCATGTATATACAAAAGGGAAAAATTATTTTTATAATAGAAATTACACAAAAGTAATAAGAAGAATAAGATATTGCACAAAATAAAAAATGTTTAATTAACAAAAGAAATTAAATTGCACAAACAAAATAAAAAATGCTTGTTTAATTAACAAAAGAAAGGAAATAAAACATTTTATTTCTTTTTTTTACTTACTTGCATTTGAAATATAATTAAATAGTTAATAAATTTAACTTATTTTATATATATATATTTCATTGATTTAGTATAATAAATTAAACTTATTAAACTAAATCAATGAAAATTAGATATTTTGCTTTAATTTTTCAATGATTTCTGTTGTTATATAACATATAACAATGCTATATAACATATAACAATGTTATATAACTTATTCTTATTGGCCTATTCATAAAAAATGTTCAATTGTAGTATTAAAATAATTATGTAAAGTACGTCTGTTATGTTAATTTAAATATTTTAGCATTTAAACTAGTACAGCAATATTAATAGTGGTAATAATAATTACAATAATAGTAGATAAACAAGTAACTACCTTTAGATGCTTTATTAGGTTTGAAGTTGGGTCAATTTCTGCTGATCAGAATTTGTTTGGACAGCTTTTACACCTAGCCAACACCTTTTTTTTATTAACAAATTTGGTTATTTCAAAATAACACCTATCTAGGATTGAAGGAAGACCTGGTGTTCTTGATTTTAAACTTATGATTCCAGGGTCAGATGGCTGAATCTCACTAGAATCTGAATTTGTACTATTATCTTCTGACTCCGTATTTTTTAATATATTATCAATAAAATCAAAAAATAAAATCAGCTAAAATCAGCCTAAAATCAGCTTTGCTGTATATATTATCAGCTAAAAGAATTAAAAAAAAAAAATTATAAAGTATTTTGTATTTTGAAAAAGACTGAAAATACAAAATACATTCAAAGTTGTATTTTAAATACAAATACAAAATACTTGATTGAAAAAGTATTTGAAATACAAAATACAAATACTTCAAAAGTATTTAAAATATGTATTTAAAATACTTTACAACACTGTATATATTTATATATATATATATATATATATATATATATATATATATATATATATATATATATATATATATATATATATAATATTATCTCCTAAATGATCTCCTAATTTTCTTTTTAACTTAAAAAAAAAATTTAAATTAAAAAAATTGAAACAAACCTCGTCAAAAAAACTTTCATGAAAATCAGGAACTTGTTCCTCTGGTGAAATATACATATCAAGAACTTCTTCAAATGCAATCTCTTTTGTATGTAACTTTGGCTCATTGTTTATCTTTATATTTTAAGTAAATTTATATGAATATAAATGTATCTGATATTTAATATACATATATATATATATATATATATATACATATATATATATATATATATATATATATATATATATATATATATATATATATATATATATATATATATATATATATATATATATGTATATATATATATATATGTATATATATATATATATATATATATATATATATATATATATATATACATATATATACTTATAATATTTATAAAATATTAATTCTTGTTTACAATTTTTGTTTGAATTCAAAAAATAAATTTAAATTATTAAATTAAAACAAACCTCATCAAATGAAATTTTATGAAAATCAGGGACTTGTTCCTCTGGTGCAATATAAACAGCAAATGCAATCTCTTTTGTATGGAATTTTTGCTTAATACAGTTATTTAGATCATGAGGAATATCTTCTCCTTGTGAAAATTGAACATATATATATATATATATATATATATATATATATATATATATATATATATATATATATATATACATATATATATACTCTAGCGCTATTAGACGCACTTTTCCTACTTAAGCTTTTTTTTTTCAACCTAAAGCACCAATTTCATATATTTCGAGTGCGTCTAATAGTGCTTCCATTATAATATAATATACATATATATTCATATATATATTTTTGTATATACATACATATATATATATATATATACATATATATATATATATATATATATATATATATATATATAAATATATATATATATAAATATATATATATATATATATATATATATATATATATATATATATATATATATATATATATATATATATATATATATATTAGTTAAAAACACTTATCTAACTTTGATCCAGCAATGGTGAAACTTCAAGTCGAAGAAAAAAGTTAGACAAGTGTTTTTTACTAATTTATTATTGCTCTGCTCTTTAAGAACATTGAGCATTCTATTTGTAAAATACACTAACATAATTTACATATATATATATATATATATATATATATATATATATATATATATATATATATATATATATATATATATATATATATCTTTGCATATGTCTTTGCATATATAGCTGTGAGGTAGGAAAAAAATATATATATATAATAATAAAAAAAATTAATAATTTACATTTTAAAGTTAATTACCATAAATTAGTTCTTCATTTCTTTGTTTTGATTCCGTAATTCCTTCACATAATTCTGCTACACTAGTCCATTCATTTTTTTCAAACCATTTAGAGGGGAGATAAAGTAAGGAGAAATTATTGAAATTAAAACCTTTTGAATTTCTTACATTATAGACAATAACCTCATTGCAATGTCGAGAAGTAACTTGTATTATGATTGTATTAGTTTCCTTTGTATTTTCATTTGCTTTCAAAAACTTGCCCTATAAATATTTCAAGTTTAAAATGTTAATTTTAAAATATGTAAAAACATAATTTTAAACAAAAGAAGATAATTTTTTATAGAAAATTAATTTAAATAAATTTAATGTTAAATAAAGTAAAAAGAATAAAATCATAAATTAAACAAAAAAGAGAATATAATCTCTAAAAACCCCTAGGCCTCACAGAAGTAAATATATATAAAATAATAAATATAGATAAATAAAGAACTATATATATATCAAGGTTGTTTCAAGGTGGACATTACATAGTTGTAGTTGTTGTTTTTTTTAACCATAAAATTGAAAAAAACTACAAAGTTATTTATAAATTTACAAAATTAAGTTCGGTGTCACTCATATAGTTAAAAACTAGTCATTGGAGTGACACCTTAATAAAATAAACAAATAAAGCAAAAAAAAGTAATATAGATAGTAGGGATGGTAAAAATGCCAGAAATTTTCAATCCCAGGATTTCTGGATTGAGAAATTTGTCCCCGGAAATCCCTGGATTGAATAGAAAAATTCGCAATCAAATACTTTTTAAGTACTCATCAAACACTTAAAAATGATTAATTTAATGATAATATAACTAAAATATTTAATACATCAGTGAAACTCTAAAATTAAGTTAAATCATGTTTTAACTTAATTTTGTATTAAAACTTATCTAAGACTTTTAAAAACTAATGAACCTAAGTATTTTAAATTATAAAACAATACCTTAAAATGGTAACACAGTATAAATAGAAATAACAATTAAAAAATAATGTAAATATGCATGACTTCATTAATTAAAAGGGCGCTAAGAAAGTTTTGTAATTTAATAAACCTTCTGCTTTTTGATAACTTTATTAATTAAACTGACGTTAAAAAAACTTTCGTAAATCACGCGTTTTCATAAATCCCATATTTGAAATTAAAATTAATGAAAGTAAAAATGGAATTTGAATCACTCACACATTTGAAATTAAAATTAATGGATATAAAAATGGAACTAAAATCATGCACACTTTTGGAAGCAGAAAACTCAAAACTAAATTAATGTATATCTTCTATTAAAAGCTCTTGCTCTTTCGACCAGCAAGCGCTTAAATTTTATTTATTTTTATAATATACTAGTTTTAATATTATACTATATATTATATATAGTATAATATTAAAAGTAGTATATTATAAAAAATAAATAAAATATAAGCACTTGCTGGTGGTAAGAGCAAGAGTTTTTGATAAAAAATATACCTCAGGCCTCGGTAGGAAGCGAGAGCTTTAGCTCTCGCTCTTGCCCACACTCCCCTAAAACAGTTTACGGGAGCAATTTACAGCTCTCGCAAAAGTTTTTTTTTCTCTCAAAAGTTTAATTATAATTGTAACTAAAATGAAATACGCAAAGTCGAAAAAATTTAATTCATTGGATAATAAACAGGCACGGTTTTCGCAAAGTCAAAAAAAAATTTTACATCTAAAGAACTTTTGCATGGCGCAACAAATGACGCTTGTTATGTGTATATTATTGTAACAATGTTACAAACATATACTAGTAACAAGTATAAAACCTAATTTTGTATTTAATTAGCAATTTTAATATAAATAAACTGATAGCTTGTGCAAAAACCAAAAGCTCTTGTAAAAAACAGTTTAGAGGAGCAGCTCGCATTGCTTGCCATGTTGGTTATAGGAGAGCTTTTCTCCACTCTCGCGCTCATTTACTACCGCCTAGGCCTGTACCTTAATTTTATTTTATTATATATTTTTATATAATAAAATTAAATTAAGCAATCGCATAAAACTATCGCGGTAGTGGTGTAGTAGTAGAGCGAGTGCTCTACCGCTACACTACTACCGCGATAGTTTTATGCGGTTACAAACTATGATAACTGTTTTGTATAGTTTGTATAGTAGAGAAAAAGTTATTTTTCAAATTTTTAAAATATTTAAAATAATAAAATAAAAAACCCCTGTTTTGGGACAGTTCAGTAAAGGTTAAAGGTGTCTCCATAAATATCTTGAGACAACAAAAACTGTATAACTGAGATAACTGCATACTACTATTGTTGTGAAACTTCTGTTGATTAATTTTTCATCCCTATTTCATAAATATATATGGAAAAAAAACATATTTACAATTGCTGAGATGTTCCTGAACAAACTGTAAATGGCAATATACACATTTGAAAAAAATAATAACTTTAACATATTTATTTTTTCTATTTTTCATTGAACCTATTAACTCTTAGACTTTCTTATCATTGCAAGAAATTGATGCAAAATGGTCTAACTCTATTATTATAACTCAAACTTATCTCAACATTATTATAATTTATCTCAACACTTAAACAAACTATTAGAAAATCTTTATCACTAACAAAGATAATTTAAAAATTCTATATTTTATGCATAAAATGCATCTGTTAATATAATTTATGCAATTTATGCATAGATCTGATATTATTATTTCTTTGAGACAGATGTTTTATTATTTCAATAAGATAGATTTATTTGAATTAACTTTTTTTGAATCTTGTTTTGATGAAATGAAATAAAATGAATAATATGTAAATAATATAAAATAAAATGAATAATAATAATGAATAATTCTTTTTTTTAATTTTTGAAAAATTAGAAACTTTTTTTTGTTGCATGTCATACCCAGTTTATTTCTATTATTATCAAAAATGAAAAACAGAACACACCAGATCCCAAACTCATTTTTTTTTTTTTTTTTAATTCAATTTATATACGTGTTTCATCAATAAGACTCATAAGAAATGATTTCTGATGAGTCTTTATTAATGAAACACAGTGTTAAATGAAAAACTTTTGTTAAGTGATTTTTTACTAATTTATTATTGCTCTGTTCTTTTAAGAACATTGAGCAGAATACATTTTAAAACTGTTTATATAAGTTATGAATGTTAGACCTACCTTAGTTAATAATGCTGCTGAAAATTTTTCTAAAGTCTCTTGAGCCTAACTTCTGAGAATAGATGCGAGATTTAGTAAACTGGGAATAATGCAGCTTAGCTCTATTATACCTAGTTTGAATTTGTTTAATCCTTTTTGAATTAATTTCTTGCAAAAATAAATGGACATTAATTCAAAAAAGGATTGTATTTTTTTTGAAAAAGATGAAAAAAATGGTTATGATTAGATATAACAGCTGCACAAAAAAAAAAAACATGGAGAAAAAATGAGGCTTGACTTGGAACTAACTAGAAGAAATAAAAGCTTCCATTCCTGTCTGGATCCAGAAGGTTCTGCAGGAAGCATATTTATCAGCAAAGAGAGAAAAGACATCAGCCCAAGGACCGTCATGAAGTAAACCAGGAATGGAATTCCAGTCAGATTTAGGGTAATAAGTAGTGAAATTGTAGGGTGAGTCAGAAGAAGTAATATGAGATAGAAGACTTATAGAGATCATTACATGGTCAGAACCACCTAAAGGAGAAAGAAGTGATACTGAACACAAGTTCAGAGACAAGATACAAATCAAGAAGTGAAGGTAAGTAATAAAGGTTGTCTGGAAAACGAGTCACAAAGTTGACTATTTGAATAAGAGATTGAGAAATGCAAAAATTTAGTGCCAACAAAGTCAGTGGAGTTAAAGCCAAGACATTCAGTGTGATGAGTATTAAAGTCTTTAATAACAACAATATTGGCAGAGGGGTAAAAAGAAAGAGCATGGTCGATTTGATTAGAAATCATATCTAAAAGAGTGCAGTCTTGAAAAGAAGGAGAATAAAAAAGAACAAAGAGAAAGGTGATATAGTGAAGAGGTGCTAAACAGAAGCATATAAAAGAATGGTCAAAGAATTCAAACCTGATTTCACAACAAATAGGTGAATTGATGCATATGTTCACCCAAAAGTAAAGCTTGTGACTAATAAAGTCTTTGCAAATCAAAGGATTGTACCCATCAATCCACTAAGATCTAAAGAAGGAACAGCGGAATATAAATTAGTCTCATAGAGAGCAAGCAAGTCTAGTGAATTTTGGTAAAATTCAACTGATGGAAAAGTTGTTCACAGTACATGAATATTTGTAAAAGATATATTAAAACAGTTAGATGGTAGGAATGGCTTTTTATGTTTTATATTTAGGTTTACTTTTGACATGATTTAAGTTTAAAGAGAACTTGACTCATTCATAGACAGAGCACCGCATCCAAAGCAATGAGCTATGCAGTTGTCTCAATTCTGCTAACTAATCCAAGTTGTAACTTAGAGCTTCTTATGTGGTCTTGACAATGTGAGCACTAACAGGAAAACCTTTAATGTGCAACATGGCACTGTTAATACTCTGATATTTTACAACTGTTGATGGAGTCAGTCTCTCTAAGCTACTACAGAGTTTCAAAAACCTTACCACCAGCCAGCCTCAGAAATACTAAACTAAGTATTGGAGCTGTGCCCTCATTAAGAGGTAACAGGAAGAGATGCATAGCCACTATCATTATTACTAACACAGTTGCACAGCCACTACAATGAAAACTGGATAGATGTTTATGTTTATAGACTCAGACAACAACACATGCAAATTTAAAATTACTGTTGCTGAAACTTTGCCACAACTTTAAAAGTTGCAGCAACGTTGTATCAAACAAACATCAGCAACAAAAAAGCTGTGTTTATTCTCACAACAGTAACACATACTTTCAGCAACCAAGATAAAGCTATAACAGGGTGGCCCATCAAATTTGAAAATAAAATTTTAAGACTTCATCATAAAATTTAATTTTCAAATTTAAAATGAAATTTGATGAAATGATCATTTTCTCAAACAATGCCCTACCTCAATATGAAGGATGTCTTCCAAACAAAGATTATGAAGAACTTCTTATACTCATGTTAATTTTCCTGGGACATTGCTTTGCAAGGGGTGTTGGTTTCAGAGTTACTGATGCATTTCATCATTAGAATAGGATGTTAAAGTTGTTTTACACTGAGACATTGTCTTGGAAGGGGTGTTAGTTTCAGAGTTCCTTGTGCATTCCATCATAAGAAAATGATGTTAAAGTTGCTATACAATTGAAAATATTTCTGTTTTAACACGGATTTAAACTAAGTATAAGAGCAGTTTGTCTGACTCATGTCACATTGACTCATCTGAAGGCTTGGACCTCCAAATGCATTCAATGCTCCGAGTATCAATCTGAACCACACTCATACGATTGCAGACTACCATTTAACTAATAACCATAGTGTAATCCTAAGGTGGCTCCCAGTGTAATTGGGAGCCACTAAATGTTAATTATGGTACTTAAGCAAAGAAATAGTACACCTCTTTATAACTGGACACAAGTGAGACTGGACAAAAGTGAAACTGGAAACAAAGCAGAAAATGTTGAAAAAACTAAGAAGGAGAAAAAGATTTCAGTGATATTGAAGAACATGAGAGCAAATAACGTTCTCAATAAATAAAATAGCATTTTTTGAGTGTAGTGGCCCCCTTGACCTTGGGGAGGCAATTAACATTTTAAAAAATAGTAAAATCAATCACTAAATAAAAAAAAAAACCTTTTTATCTTTTGTTTACTTAGTATAAAAATCTTTAAAAAGATGTTTTTTTTTAACTTAGTAATCTAGTTTTTATTGATGATTATGTTCACTTTTGACTCAAAATTGGCTTAAATTACAAAATTTAATCGTTTTTGTGTGAGGATTTTTCGATCAATCCTTGGAGTTGTTTTTCCAAAGCCATTTAGTTTTTCTTACCAAAAGAGACATATACCTAGTTTAGTAAATTTTTGATGGTTTTAGATAGAGCTTGTCGAGAGCAACTAAAATATATATAAGAGTAAGTTTTGTTCATATATTATAGAATTATATCTAAAAATAGTTGGTCCACTTTTATTTATATATATAAATATATATATATAAATATATATATATATATACATATATATATATATATATATATATATATATATATATATATATATATATATATATATATATATATATATATATATATATATATATATATATATATATATATATATATATATATATATATATATATATATATATATATATATAGGGTGGAGTGAATTTTAGTTTTTTTTACAATTCGTTTAGCCTGGGTGTGCAAAGGTTGTCTATTCATTTCAGAAACACTCTGAAAAAATATCAATGCTCTAGGAAATTATCTTGAGGTGCCTCAAGACCTTTAAAATTTTAATGGGTCCCTAATATTATGTAAAAAAAAATTTTTTAAAAGTATGTCATGTTGGGTCTCAAAAGAAGCAAAATTTTATAAAAATTTCAAAAATAACAATTATTTTATAAAAAAATTATTATTTAAGATTTTTTTGAAATTATAATTAAAAAAAATAAACTTTTTTCATTTTTAGTTTAAAAGGTCATTTTTTCTGCAATAAACTATAAATATATATATATATATATATATATATATATATATATATATATATATACATATATATATATATATATATATATATATATATATATATATATATATATATATATATATATATATATATATATATATATATATATTAGATATATAGAGAGAGATATATGCAGATATATAGATATATATCTATATATATCAGATAAATATATATAGAGAGATATATACAGTTGCAATCAAAAGTTTGGAACATTGCATAAAAAAACACAATTTTCATTAAATTATTCATTTATTTTATCAAAATACATTAGTAACATTACAATTGACAAAAATAATATCTTTGAAACATAAGTTAATGTTTTATGAATTGAATAATTGAGGTTAATACTTGGTATGATGTCCTTTAGCATTTAAAGAATTAGCTAAGCGGGTAGGCATAGAGTGAATGAGCTTTCTTAAATATTCAGGAGTCATAAGTTAAGTCCATACCTGCCTAATTTTTTCTTGTAAATCATCTGAAGATGAGGGTCTTAGTTTCTAAACTTTGATATTAAGATGATTCCAGCAGTTTTCAATGGGATTGAGGTCAGGTGAGTTACCAGGCCAGGGGCTAATAATCTCAACCCAATTCTCACGCAGGCAACTGCTCACAAGCTTGGCCCTGTGACAGGGTGCTCCATTATTCTGAAACTTGTGGGTATTTGTGATGTTCATGAATATTTTAAGTTTTTCTTTAAGTACTTTAAGATAAATATTGCTGTTTATTGTGGCGTTAGGAGGCATAAACCATAAACCACCAGATTGATTTGCTGTAATGACACCTCATACCATGATTTTAGGGCAATGTTTTACTGTAGAAAGCAAATACTGGGGGTTGCATCGTTGCCAAGGTGGGCGCCTAACGCTTGTAGAACAACAATCAAATTGTTTAATTAGTGATTCATCACTAAAAATTACATCCTCCCAATCTTCCGCTGACCAGTGCTTGTATTTTTGACAGAAGGCAATTCAGTCTCTAATATTTTTTGAGAAAAGCAAGGTTTTTTTGCCGGAACATGGCTATTTAAGTTAAATTGTTAGCACAAACATCTTCTAGTTGTCATAACACTTGGTGCAACACCAGTTTGGAATATCTCACATGAAATTTCAGAAGCACTGGCAAACGTATGTGCTTTTGTATAACAATGAATGCAATTATCTGCCCTTTTAGTTACCTTTGGTCATCCAATTTTAACTTTGCTTTTAAAATTACCAGTTTCTTTATATTCCTTTAATGTTTTTATAAGGTAGCTATGTGTTACATTAAAATGTGCAACAATAAAAGTCAAGATCAATCCTTGTTCACATAGAATAACAATCTGAGCACAATTTTCTGTTGTTAATTAATTAGTTTTTCCCATAATTATTTTATTATTTTTTGCTAAAATAACAACAAGCTATGACTAAAACCAATTTAGAGATTTGAAGCAGAACATGTATATAATAATACTCAAAATTTTTAATGTAAAAGAATATTTCTAAACAAATATTTCAAATTTTCTGCAAATTTTAAAAATGTTCCAAACTTTTGATTGCGACTATATATATATATATATATATATATATATATATATATATATATATATATATATATATATATATATATATATATATATATATATATATATATATGTATATATATATATATATATTTATATATATATATATATATACATATATATATATATATATATATATATATATATATATATATATATATATATATATATATAAATTATTTACAACAATTTCTATTTAGAAAAAATAAAAAAAAAGAATGAATATAAATACTTCAAGATTTTCAATGTTTTCTCTGTCTTTTAACAATTCTTTGTTTTCTTGACAAACTATATTAAATTTGTATATAATTATCTCAAAATGAAAAAACAAATTTTTAACTTTATAAATATAATTTGTAATAATAATTCAAACCTTTAAACTTTTTTTTAATTAAATTAGCATTAAAAAAGAATATTAAATATCACCTTTAAATACTTCAACCTCGTCTTCTTCAAAAAATTCAAGCTTTTCTTCATCACATGGCTCAACCTCTGTAAAAGATAACTTAAGACTTTTTATTTTAAAAGATCTGAGCTGTTCTACTTGAGATAATTCAAGCTTCTCTGTGTCAGATAACACAATTTTCTCTACATCAGACAATTTATACATTTCTGTTTCAGATAACATAAGTTTCTCTGTATCAGACAATTTAAACATCTCTGTTTCAGATAACACAAGCTTCTCTGTGTCAAAGAAATTAGGCTTTTCTGTGTCAGACAACCTAAGCATCTCTGCTTCAAATAACACAAGCTTTTCTGCATCAGACAGTTTATGCTTCTCTTCAATTAATTTAGCTTTTTCTACTTTAAATGATTCAAGCTTAACTTCTTCAGTTGATTCAAATGTATCATCTTTAGAGAATTCGAGCTTTTCCTTTAAAGAAGATTCAAGCACCTCTACTTCAGATGAATTTAGTGCCTCCTCATCAAATAACTCAAGCATCTGTTCTGCAGACAGCTTAAACGCCTCTTCTTCAATTGATTTAAACATTTGTACTTTAAACAACTTAACATTCTCAACTTTAAAAGATTCAAGGATCTCTTCTAATGATGATTCAAGTTTTTCTTCTTCAACTGATTTAAGCACATCTACTTCAAATGATCTTAATTGTTTTACTTCAGAAGATTCAAGTTTCTCTTTGTCTGGTGTATCAAGCGTCTCCTCTTCAAATAATTTAGGCTTTTCTTCTTTAAATAACCCAAGTTTCTCCACTATAGATGAATCATGCATCTCAACTACAGATAAGCTATCTATCTCTAATTTAGATAATACAAGCTTCTTATCTTCAGATGATTCACACTTCTTTTCTAAAGATGATTCAGACATTTCTTTTTCCGATGAATTAAGTATCTCTATTTCAGACAATTCAATATCTTCTTTTTCAGCAGGTTTAAACTGTTTTACTTCTAACAAACTATCATCCGATATTATAGATTCAAATTTCTCTACTGATGGTTCAAGCTTTTCTTTTTTAAATGATTTAGATTCCTCTACTTCAAATGGTCCAAGCTTAACTACTGCAGTTGATTCAAGATTCTTGTCTTCATTTGATTCAAGGTTCTCTTTTAAAGACGATTCAAGCATCTCTACAACAGTTGAGCTTAGTCTTTTCTCATTAAATAACTCCATCTTCTCCTTCTCAGTTGATTTTAACTTTTCTACTTCAAATGATTGAACATTAACTATATCAAAAGATTCGAGTTTTTTGTCTTCAATTGATTCAAGTTTTTTGTCTTCAAATGATTCAAGTTTTTCGTCTTCAAATGATTCAAGTTTCTTTTCTTCAAATGATTCAACTTTCTTTTCTTCAAATGATTGAAGTTTCTTTTCTTCAAATGATTTAAACTTATTATCTTCAGAAGATTTAAAATTATTTTCATCATTGCCATCATCATCATTATTTAATGATTTTTCCTGATTTAGAATATTTAAAAATGAAACGTTTTCTAAAACAATTGGATCAGTTCCAATATCGCAATTTTTACAGTCATCATGATGATCAGTTCCTACATCACAATACAGTGTTTTAGCATTACAAAGGTTAAAAGGAATATCCTCAGTATTTACAACCTGTACTGAATTTATAGAGCATAGGTCAGACCAATTAATGCTATCATCATTACCTCCATATGTATGTAAAGTACCAGCTTTTTTATTGTAATTTGAGTCTTGAATTGTAAAATTTTGTACTGCAGCATTTTCAGAAAAAAACATATTAACAAATGACTCTTTTAATGTTAGAGATTCTAAAATTTCAACATTACATAATTCATAATTATCCGCTATTAATGTTTCAATTTCATTGACTTTTTCCAAAATTTCTTCTTCAAAAACTTCAGTTGCCCAAAGTTTTATTGAACATTCTAGAATTTCTACCTCATTGATAACTGAAGTTGTTAAGTCTTCAAATTCTATGGGTTCTATGTAACCATACAATACATTATTATCTACACTTTCATTAGCTTGATGCAATAACCATGCAGAATGAGTACTTTGTAAAGGAATCAAATCTGCATTTACAAATTCACACTCTTCGTTCCCATGTTCCTCTATGTCGCTTTGAGGAACATTAAACTCTTTTTCTGTTTGATCAAAAACAATGAACTCTTCCTCATCACTTGATGTGTTATTACCTAAAAGGTTAAACTGTAAAGCTTTAAGGACATCATTCATCTGAGAAATTTGTTTAGTTACTCCGATATCTTTATTATCTTTATGATCACTGTTATCCATTATAGGTGAATCAGCATGTTTTCTTATAAATACTTGAGGAAAAGAAAAACCTGACAGACCTATCTGTTGATCTTTTCTATCAATTCTCCTACCATAATTATCTCCATTATCATTTGAAATAAAAACTCTATCATTGTAGTTAACATGCTTATCAATATTTTTTGAAATATTTTTATAACATATATGTTCATCCACTTCTGATTGATCAGCTGAAATAAATTCATTGATATCATCATTACTGTCACCATCATCATCTGCATCTTCACCAGCATCAATAGAATCAATATTACTAGGATTATTACAGTAATCTTCATCATCAGAGGAAGATTCAGAAAAACTTAAATCAACAATATTTTCCAAATTATCTTTTGAAACTGAAATAAAACTATCTAACGAAATCAAGTTGTTAGACAAAAATGTTTTATCATCAGAGTGTGGCATTGAATTGCAACTAATATTACCTAAATGATGAATGTATGAATTGTTTTCAGAAGAAATTCTGAATTCAAGTGCCTCCTTTCCAATTATTGATTCATCAATACCTTTAATGTTAATTGCATTTACACTGCTGAAAATAATTTCAGGTTTAACAAACGACTCCTTGACATTTTCTTTCACAAGACCAAAATTATTCAAATCAAAATCATTTTTGATTTCTTTTAATTGAATATTGGAATCTGTATCATTAATGAATGAGTCATCATTAAAAACCGGTTGAAATTCAACAGTTGCTATAAATCCAACTGATTGCTCGGGTTCGAATACGGGAAGAATAGTACTACTAATCGACTTGGCATCAGGAATTTCAAGCTTCTTTTCAACAGTTTCCTCTGCAAGTACAGATTCATCAAAAACATTATTGTTAACTTTATTTTCCTTGTTAAATATTACTTCAGGTTCAACAAATAATGATTTGTTCTTTTCTTTCACAAAAATGAAATTACTAACATCAAGTTCATCTTTAATTTCTTTTGATTGAATATTGGAATCTGTATCATTAATAAACAAGTCATCATCAAAAACCGGTGGAAATTCAACAGCTGTTATATATCCAATTGATTGATCGGGTTCCGAAACAGGAAGAATGCTACTATCAATTGACTTAGAATCAGGAATCTCAAGCTTCTTTTCAACTGTTTCTTTTACAAGTACAGGTTCATCAAAAACATTATTGTTAACAATATTTTCCTTGCTAAATATTACTTCAGATTCAACAAACAATTCCGTAACATTTTCTTTCACAACAACAAAATTATTCAAATCAAGTTCACCTTTGATTTCTTTTGATTGAATATTGGAATCTGTATCATTAATGAATAAATCATCATTAAAAACCGGTTGAAATTCAACAGTTGCTATATATCCAACTGATTGCTCGGGTTCAAAAACAGGAAGAATAGTACTATTAATTGACTTAGAATCAGGAATTTCAAGCCTCTTCTCAACTGTTTCCTTTGCAAGAACAGATTCATCAAAAACATTATTGTTAACATTATTTTCCTTGCAAAATATTACTTCAGGTTCAACAAATAATGATTTGTTATTTTCTTTCACAAAAATGAAGTTACTAACATCAAGTTTATCTTTAATTTCTTTTGATTGAATATTGGAATATGTATCATTAATAAACGAGTCATCATCAAAAACAGGTTGAAATTCAACAGTTGGTATATATCCAACTGATAGCTCAGGTTCAAAAACAGGAAGAATAGTACTATTAATTGACTTGGAATCAGGAATTTCAAGCTTCTTTTCAATTGTTTCTTTTGCAAGTACAGATTTATCAAAAACATTATTGTTAACAATATTTTCCTTGCTAAATATTACTTCAGGTTCAACAATTAATGATTTGTTATTTTCTTTCACAAAAATGAAATTACTAACATCAAGTTCATCTTTAACTTCTTTTGATTGAATATTGGAATCTGTATCATTAATAAACGAGTCATCATCAAAAACCGGTTGAAATTCAACAGTTGGTATATATCCAACTGATAGCTCAGGTTCAAAAACAGGAAGAATAGTACTATTAATTGACTTGGAATCAGGAATTTCAAGCTTCTTTTCAATTGTTTCTTTTGCAAGTACAGATTTATCAAAAACATTATTGTTAACAATATTTTCCTTGCTAAATATTACTTCAGGTTCAACAATTAATGATTTGTTATTTTCTTTCACAAAAATGAAATTACTAACATCAAGTTCATCTTTAACTTCTTTTGATTGAATATTGGAATCTGTATCATTAATAAACGAGTCATCATCAAAAACCGGTTGAAATTCAACAGTTGGTATATATCCAACTGATAGCTCAGGTTCAAAAACAGGAAGAATAGTACTATTAATTGACTTGGAATCAGGAATTTCAAGCTTCTTTTCAATTGTTTCTTTTGCAAGTACAGATTTATCAAAAACATTATTGTTAACAATATTTTCCTTGCTAAATATTACTTCAGGTTCAACAATTAATGATTTGTTATTTTCTTTCACAAAAATGAAATTACTAACATCAAGTTCATCTTTAACTTCTTTTGATTGAATATTGGAATATGTCTCATTAATAAACGAGTCATCATCAAAAACAGGTTGAAATTCAACAGTTGGTATATATCCAACTGATAGCTCAGGTTCAAAAACAGGAAGAATAGTACTATTAATTGACTTGGAATCAGGAATTTCAAGCTTCTTTTCAATTGTTTCTTTTGCAAGTACAGATTTATCAAAAACATTATTGTTAACAATATTTTCCTTGCTAAATATTACTTCAGGTTCAACAAATAATGATTTGTTATTTTCTTTCACAAAAATGAAATTACTAACATCAAGTTCATCTTTAATTTCTTTTGATTGAATATTGGAATCTGTATCAATAATAAACAAGTCATCATCAAAAACCGGTGGAAATTCAACAGTTGGTATATATCCAACTGATAGCTCAGGTTCAAAAACAGGAAGAACAGTACTATTAATTGACTTGGAATCAGGAATTTCAAGCTTCTTTTCAATTGTTTCTTTTGCAAGTACAGATTTATCAAAAACATTATTGTTAACAATATTTTCCTTGCTAAATATTACTTCAGGTTCAACAATTAATGATTCGTTATTTTCTTTCACAAAAATGAAATTACTAACATCAAGTTCATCTTTAATTTCGTTTGATTGAATATTGGAATCTGTATCATTAATAAACAAGTCACCATCAAAAACCGGTTGAAATTCAACAGTTGCTATATATCCAACTGATAGCTCAGGTTCAAAAACAGGAAGAATAGTACTATTAATTGACTTGGAACCAGAAATTTCAAGCCTCTCCTCAACTGTTTCCTTTTCAAGAACAGATTCATCAAAAACATTATTGTTAACATTATTTTCCTTGCTAAATATTACTTCAGGTTCAACAATTAATGATTTGTTATTTTCTTTCACAAAAATGAAATTACTAACAGCAAGTTCATCTTTAATTTCTTTTGATTGAATATCGGAATCTGTATCATTAATAAACGAGTCATCATCAAAAACCGGTTGAAATTCAACAGTCGGTATATATCCAACTGATAGCTCAGGTTCAAAAACAGGAAGAATAGTACTATCAATCGACTTAGAATCAGAAATTTTAAGTTTCTTTTCAACTGTTTCTTTGGCAAATACAGATTCATCAAAAACATTATTGTTAACAATATTTTTCTTGCTAAATATTACTTCAGGTTCAACAAACAATTCCTTAACATGTTTTTTCACAAGAACAAAATTATTCAAATCAAGTTCGTCATTGATTTCTTTTGATTGAATATTGGAATCTGTATCATTAATAAACGAGTCATCATTAAAAACTGGTTGAAATTCAACAGATGGTATATATCTAATTGAATGCTTGGGTTCTAAAATTGGAAAAACACTATTACCATTTGACTCAGAAACTCTAGTTTTCTTTCTAACTGTTTCCTTTGCAAGTAGGGATTCATTGCTTTTGTCTTGATCATTTTTAATTTGAATTTTTAGTGAGGTTTCTCTATTATTAAGATTAATAAAATCTTTGCTAAGAGAGACTTTTGAATTTTGCTCATGATACGTGTTGGTATTATATTGGACAACTATTGCACGAATGAGCTTTTCTTTTGTATTTATATTTATTTCCTTTGTAATAATATTGCTTTTTGTATCAATTACTTTTTGAGCATTATTACTGTTTAAATCTATGGAAAAATGTGGATTTTCATCTTTTGAGACATATTCTGTTATAAAAACCACTCTTCCAATAATGCCTCTGTCTACTCCAACAAAGAGTCTCCTTAAATCATTGTAGAATTCTTTTATAAATAAAACAATGTTTCCAACATTTTTTTCCTGAGCAATTATAAAATATTCAAAGTGAGCATTATAGTTTATACAAAATCTTTTTATGTCCTGTGCTATATCATCTTTCATATCCTCTGTTGTATTAAGGTTATTTACAACAACAGTCATTGTTTGATTTTTTTCAGTGTTCAATAAATGTACAGCTCCTAATTCTAAAGAAATGTCATTTTGTTGCATAGCATCATTAGGAGTGTTGATACCTTCTTTTTTTTCTAAATTTTTATAAACAAATTTGTAAACACCTGGTGAAGATTTTAATAAGTTCAAATTACTTTCAAGGTTTTGGTTGAAATCTTTTTGTTTATTATCTGCATAGTTTAGTTCTAATGAGCTTTCTGATGCTAAAATCTTCTCTTCTTTTTCTTCCTCTAAAACAACAAACTCTTCGTCGTTATCTTTTTTGAATCTTTTATTTTCTTTATCTATATCTAACTTTAAAAAGATTCTGTTTTTCAATTGGTCCTTAATTTCTCTTGTCTCTACAGCAACTACATTATTACTTTTTTCTTTATTTTTTGCATTCAAATTAAACTTACCAAACATTCCTTCTGGTTTCATGTCTTCATCTTTTATATAAGTATCATTAATTTTTTCACCTTTAACAGTTTGAAGCATTTGCCTAAATGAAAATGATTTCTCGCCTGATTTTATAAGTGGTAGCTCTCCCATCAATTTATTATCTTTCATTTTTGATAAGTTGTTATTGAGTTCATTATGCCCAGAATTTGTCAGTAGTTTAGAAGAAGTGTTGGGTGAGAATAGTTGTAGGTTATATGATGAGTCATAGCTGCTGTTAGTTGATGATTCAAAGTTGTCATAAGTTTGATCACTGTTTTTGTCATCTTTAACTGATATAACAACATAGTTTTCAAATATATTGCTAGCTATTGAATCAACACTCTTCTCAATACTAAGTTCAAAACTTTTTAATTCACCGTTTTCATCCTCAACAAGTACTCTACCAGGAGTTATCTCTAACGAGTTTTCCAACTCTGAGTTACGATGTGGTATATCATTATAATCTACTACAAAAAAATCATCATCTATATTGTTTTTGTTTTGATAAGATTTTGTTAATAACTGATTAGATGATGTTTTATCGAGGTTAATGATGTATTGTTGAGCTTTTTGTTTATCATATTGCAAAACATTTGTTTCCTTAAAAGATACATCATTTTTTATCTTGATTGTTTTGGAAGGCAATAAAGGCACACTCAATTTGCTTTTCTTAACATCAATAAAACTTTTGCCATTAGAAATTGCGTCTGATTTTGATGACCAGATAACCTGATTTTGGGTGTTGTGCCCACTTAATGTGCCCAAAAAATTGCAATAGAGCATTTTCAATTTTTGAGAATTTTCAACTAAAATAAAATTGTCATCGTCCACATTTTTGTCAGCATTATTTAAAAACTCATTAGCCAACTCACATTCATCAGTTTCAACTATTTTGTCTTCTATTGTTATTGATATACATGATAAATCTTTTATGGGTTCAAAACTTTCATGAAGAACAGGTTCAATTGAAAAACTTTTTTTCTTTAAACTAAATGGTCTTTTGTCTTTTTTATTTTTTGTGGATGTGTTTAAAATATAAGGTTTCAAAATATAGGCAGAAGACTGATTTGAATTGAGTGATAAACTCTAAAATTAAAAATTAAACAATATAAAATTATTTTATTAAATTCAACTTTATAATGATAATAAATGTTTCTTTTATTTATTTATTTATTTATTTATTTATATATATACCCTGTAGTACCAATTGAAGTGCGAAGTTTGTTTAAACTTGTCATGTTAACAGGCATGTGCTTTTTATATAGTTCCCGCATTTATTTGTATTGTTTGAATAGATTCCTGGAATTTATTAATTTATTTGTGTGTTTATTTGTAGATTTTTTCATAATGGATAGTATGGAAGGAAAAGGGTGTGCAGTTATAGCATTATTAGACGGGAAGAGAAAACCGTATCAGATTTTCAAAAAATATTTCACCATAGAGGCCAAATTTAATCGACAAGATGATCGCGTCTACGCGAAAAGTCGTGCAGAATTACCTCACCATGTTGGATATGTCACCAGACACCACCATCCTGAACAAGTTATGGTTTGGGCGGGGGTTAGTGCAATGGGCAAAACCCCATTGCATTTTTGTGAGTTGGGAGTAAAAACAAAAGAAAAAATTATCAGGAGGACATTTTAGAGGTGGTAAAACCTTTAAATGACTCGTTGTTCAATGGGGAACAATGGTCATTCCAACAAGACAGTGCCCCTTCGCACAAAGCGAAGACAACACAGAGGTGGTTGACAGCCAATGTACCCGATTTTATCTCTACGGATGCCTGGCCGTCAGCATCACCAGATCTTAATCCATTGGATTATGCAATCTGGTCTAAACTGGAGGCAAAGGTGTGCTGCAAACTTCACACTTCCGTTGATGCCCTCAAGCGATCACTTCTCAGAGAATGGGATGCTTTATCCATGGATACCGTGCGTAAATCAATCGAGGAATGGCGTCCAAGACTGGAGACGTGCATACGGGCAAAAGGGGGTTATTTCGAGGACTCTCTTTATTAATGTGTACTTTAGCATTTTAACTAAAACATAACATGCATATAATATGTATATATTACATTTGTTCTTGCATTAAAAACATGTTCTCTTAAATTTTATTACTGAATTAAAATTTCGCACTTCAATTGGTACTACTAGGTATATATATATATATATATATATATATATATATATATATATATATATATATATATATATATATATATATATATATATATATATATATATATATATAAGTATAAGTATAAGTATAAGTATATGTATATGTATATGTATATGTATATATATATATATAAATAATCTTTTTTTTTAACATAATAAAATATGTCGTAATACTTATAATACAAACATAATAATCATAAGTATTCCAGAAAACACTAATGTTTATCCCAATGGAACCAGTATATTCCTGCAATAAAAAAAGGTCTGGAGAAAAAAATCCTCTTGAAGATTACTTATTACTCAACAGATATTTTTAAGTGTATTTCTTTATAATTTTTCTCTGTACTGTAACTGTCTTAAGTTACTTCTTCAACATATTAGTAGTTTGTTTTATGCTATGCGTTAAGTGCTTAAATGTCACAACATAGTCAACCATTATTTACATTAATTTAGCATTTTTATCTCCAATATTTATTATTTTTATATTTATATTGATTTTTTATGATTTTATTTTTATTCTTTAACAGTACTTATAACTTTAGATTATAATAATTACATTTAATATTTATATTTGATAACTATTTTTATTATTACTCCTACAATTATTAATATTATTGTAATTATTATTATTATTATTATTATTATTATTATTATTATTATTATTATTATTATTATTATTATTATTATTGTTATTATTATTATTATTGTTATTATTATTATTATTATTATTATTATTTTTATTATTATTATTATTATTATTATTATTATTATTATTATTATTATTATTATTATTATTATTATTATTATTATTATTATTATTATTATTATTATTATTATTATTATTATGTTATTAATATTATTACTAATATTACTGTTATTAACTTTTGTTTTATTTTATTTTATTTATTCTTATTTAACTTTTTTTTGTTTTTTTTTTCTGTTATATTTTTTATTGTTATAATTTTGTTGTTTATAGTTAAAATTAAAAAACCAGCCTCCTCCTTGGGCTTGCGGAGGTGAATAGCATTAAATTAAAAAAATTTTATTGCATTAACATTATGGTTTTAAACAATTTTTAAATTACCCATGTTGTCCTTCAAAACATAAGCAACTGAACAAAAAATTCTATTTTTTTAACTACATTTACTGAATAGAGCATATTTTATTTTTTTATCAAAAAAACAACCTTTTAAACTAAATCAAATAGTTAATATTACAAATAAAGAAAAGATTTGTATATAATAAAAGAATAAACATAAATATATATAAATACAAGAATAAATGTGTTGTTTCGTAAGTATTGGTATTTCAATGTAAAAATATTGTCTTCCAAATATTAAAAAATAAGGGTTAATTTTTGCTGTTGGTGTTGTATTATAAGGAATGATATTAAATTGAGATCAGGGTTTTGTGCTGTTTTTGTAAAAAACCAACAATATCAAAGACTTCTTTTTAAATTTTTTTCCTTTATAATGACAGGAAACAAGTTGAATTATCAAAGATTATAAGAAAGAAATCAAATTTTTAAAAACTGTTACATAATTCTTGATTAATGTTGATCAAATATTATTCATTAAAATTAAAGTCAATTGTATGTTGAATAATAAAATGGTTTAATAAAAGCAGTTCTTCAAAAACAGGACATAAAGGCAAAAGACCATGCAAAAAATATTGTTCCTTTTTGACAACGGAAATAATACTAAACAAAAATTGAATTTTTTAATGTCTGAAAACAATTGCAGGCAATTTCAACTTTCAAGAATTTTGAGCTTCAGAGCAGCAAAAAAATCTTTTATTTCTCCAAAGAATCAAAAAGCAAAAAAAAATTTGCAAAAAACTAGAAAAGCTTTTGCAAATGCTCAACACTGGATAATGATAGGAAAAGAGTTGTGGGGGTTGAGGTTGAGTTGTGGGGAGCAATGAATCATAACACAACTTGAAAGATCATGATTTGAAGGAACGTAGACCTTTAAATTGTTATTATTAAGGTAAATGTTTGTATCCTATATACACAACTGGGTTGTTTTTCTTATTTTAGTGGAGTTGGACCTAGTGGACCATTGAATAAATGGCATTATGACATTTTGCTTATTGTGATATTCTTAAGGAAAAGATGGTTCCTCCTGCTTATAATAAAATGCCTCTCCTATAGACATTTCAATTAGACAACAATCTGAAATACGCATCTAAACTCATTAAATAATGGCTTGAAATGAAACAAATTGAAGAAATGAAGCAACGAGCCCAATCACCTAATCTCACTTTGATTAAAAATTTATGACATCATGTTGAACTATTTTTAAACAGTAAGAACACTGCAAAAATGTTGATGAGCTATAAAAAGTTACTAAAGCTGCATGGAGTAAGGTTACACAAGAAAAAATTGATAAACTCATTTAGTCAAAAAAATGTTTAATGATCCTAAAAAGTAAGGAATATGCTATTTATTATTGATTTGAGTTTTTTCCTTATACATAATATTAACAACTTGATTCCATTTAAGTTTTTTTTTGTAATTTTTGTATTCAGTTATTAATGTTGAAAAAATAGAACTTCATGTTTGGTTGCTTATGTTTTGGAGGACAGTGTATCTACAATGGTATTTTGTATTTATTTAGTATGCAATAATATTTTGCAAACATTTTGAATATATCTTGTATACAATGGTATTTAACTAAGTAAGTTTAGTTTTTAGATTCTTGGTTTATTATCAATGTTTTTATTAAAACAAATAATTAAAAAATTATATTTATTTAATAAAACGGCTTCATATTAAAGCTGTGTTTTAAATTTATATTTTATATTTTATGTTTTTAATTTATTTAACAAAGCTTTAATAATATTTTACGATTTATAGCAAACTAAATTAAGTTTTATAATACAATTTAATTATTTTTTATAACTAAAAACCATATATTTGTCTATTATCTAATATATGGATTTTATCTTGCTTTTAACCATTTTGCTGAAAAATATTTGATCGGTTTATTAAGAAGCATAGCATATTTCTATAAATGCCATGACTGTTTTGGTAATATTAAATGGTAATATTATTTAGATCATAAAGCTGGATTGCATAATCAAGATTCAATCAATCAAGACTAACTGATTCTGATGTACCAGTTGTAAAATAAACCCAACAGAAATCAAAGAAAAAGATAATTGTTCTTTAAATGCTCTAATATGTAAATAATATTCCTTAATTGCTACCTTTTATCTTTTTCTTTCTATAACTCTTTTTTGATTTTTATTGAGATTTTGTAAAATGTTTTTGTAATAGATTTTACATACTGTTAGGTTTTAAATCCTAAATTAATTATTAATTAAAATCATCTAAAACCTGTTAAAAAGTTTTTAGAAGGTTTTAGATGATTTTAATAAATGATTAAGACTGAACAATCAAGACTGAGCAATAAAATATAGTTGATGGTATTAGTTTTACAAAATAGATTTACAAAGGGATAACTCTTAGTATATACTTTTGTCTCTTAGAGGTCCTTAAGTTTAATTAGATCAATAAATGATAATAAAAGACTTTTACTAACTTTTTAAAAAGTTAATATCAAAAAACCTAGCTTCTTACAAGGCTAACTCTATTTTGTTTGTTCAAAAACTAGATTAACAAAAATGTTTTTTAATGCTAAAAAACATTCAACAGCAAGGTAAGATATTTAAAAAAAAAGCACAGTGATAATGAAAAAAATGCACAGTGATGATGAAACAGTGATGATGAAACAGTGACGATGAAACAGTGATGATGAAACAGTGATGATGAAACAGTGATGATGAAACAGTGATGATGAAACAGTGATGATGAAACAGTGATGATGAAACAGTGATGATGAAACAGTGATGATGAAACAGTGATGATGAAACAGTGATGATGAAACAGTGATGATGAAACAGTGATGATGAAACAGTGATGATGAAACAGTGATGATGAAACAGTGATGATGAAACAGTGATGATGAAACAGTGATGATGAAACAGTGATGATGAAACAATGATGATGAAACAGTGATGATGAAACAGTGATGATGAAACAATGATGATGAAACAGTGATGATGAAACAGTGATGATGAAACAGTGATGATGAAACAGTGATGATGAAACAGTGATGATGAAACAGTGATGATGAAACAGTGATGATGAAACAGTGATGATGAAACAGTGATGATGAAACAGTGATGATGAAACAGTGATGATGAAACAGTGATGATGAAACAGTGATGATGAAACAATGATGATGAAACAGTGATGATGAAACAGTGATGATGAAACAGTGATGATGAAACAATGATGATGAAACAGTGATGA